>NC_086294.1:4848484-5151515 GCF_963924245.1 Chroicocephalus ridibundus
AAACAAGCTATTTGAGCAACATTGCCTACAGCTTTCTAATTAACTTACTAACATAGAGATATATTTTAAAATCATATCTGCAGACCTGCAAATATTAATGCTACAAATATAATAAAAAACCACATTATTTACAGGAGTCAGTGGAACAAAACATTTAAGAAATGCACAACAGAGTAAAGAGAGTTTTACAGTGAACCAAAACCCAGAATATAGTGTGTAAAATAAACATAATAAATTTTTGATCCTCTCAACAAATTACATCTTTGCCAAAAAACCCGCCTGAAAACAAGAAAAACTTGCAAGTTTATTACTGCTCAGGGTTCATTTATTCCTAGAAGTAAAAATTCAGCTAACTGCATCATGGTCTTGGACGAGTGGCATCTAAATACTTATTCCCTGAGGTGCTCTGCATGCATAGTTCCAGTTAAAATACACCGAAGTGGGTGCTGAGTGAATACATGCTTTGAAAATATGTCAGCCTTTACAAAGGAAAAAATATTACATCTGCAACCAGAGACTGATGAAGGCTGTAAAACTTCCTCTGCAAATTAATCTTGATGAAGTTTTGGTGCGGTTCATTTTAGCAAGGTCAACCCCTAGCCGTGCTCTGCAGCTGCCTGAGAATGCATCTTACTACCAGACCTACCTTGATGCAACGTCTTTGCAAAATATCACACAGAACTAAGTAAAGCAAGGACTGAAGTGAACAATGACAAATACTCCTTTTAGAGCAATGAAGTGCAAGGACAATTGCAGGCTTCTGCTTACGGAGCTGTGAAAGAAAGTGCAAAGGTCTGAGCCCTCCCTTGCACATGTGCGCTGGCACAGCTTCTAGCATAGGCACCATCCCATCAGCAACATTTTTCTTCCAACTGACTGTGCCTGATTTACTCAGATCGGAGTATAAACAATGCCAGTAAAAATGGTGCTTTGTCAGTACTATGGGCACACCTTAATACTTGAGAACCACTGCAATACCTGTTCCTATATAGCACTTCTGGTGCAGATGCTCATATGTGGGCAAAAGGCAGCAACGAAAGAATCAACTTCGCTCGAGTTGTGATTGCTGAGCAGGGCTGGTCAGAACTGGAGTTGAGTCTAGCCAGGAATACTGCCCCGGGGTCCTCACCACTGAGAATCTTCTTCTTGGCAGGGCTGGAAGGAAAAGGTAGTAATCCCAGAAGTGGAGAGGAGAGAAGGAAAAAAGGTGAGGCTTCCATACAAAGAAGCTGGGGAAACGTGATATGCTGATCGAGCTATGCTAACAGATCGTGTTTAGGGCTGGAAGCTATAGAACGGAAACGGAAGCTGATGCTGGAGTCATAGTTTAGTGATCACTATTTCCAAATGCATTTGAAGATTTGCTCCTTTCCATTTCTTAAGCAAAGATCCGAAATCTGCAAGGTTGAGGCCGAGCCCCTGCAGAGCCATCGTTCTCCGTAGGTTTTTTAGGTCAGCTTCTATGTACCCCTCTACTCCAGCCAACAGTAATATTTCTTCACACTGATTTCCCTTTTACAAAGGAAACCAAAATTGTCTGAAATCTTGGGTTATGAAAACTTCAAACTAATTTCATTAAAATGGGGATTCTTCAGCATTTTTACTTACACTCTAAAGTAACCTATAAATTCAGCGTTTTGAAGTGCAGTGACTTGGGGAAAGTGCATACACACTAGCACACAGTAGGAAGTAAAAGCAGGGGGGCCAAAAGGTAGAGAATAATATGGGGAACTCTGTACACTTTTGTAATGTTTTGGCTGAGATAGATACTTCCAACTACCTTCTTAATTGCAACTTTCAAAATGGTAAAGGAAAATAAAGCATAATACCTGCTAGTCTCACAAGCACATTTAGGTCATTGTGCTGTTTCACAACGTGACAGTTTTATACAACTGAGATCAAAAGCACCATGCCTGCACGCTGCAAAGTACAACATAGTGCAAACCTACTCTAACGAGTCAAACGTTAAAAATTTTGTAGTAGTAACTTCATCCTGGCAAACCTTATAACATGCTGCATATCATTTGTCCCACATACAGCCAACATAAAGCACTATCATGTACTTCAGATAATTAGTCAGAAATTAAATTGACTGTTACACTTGGATCCAGATCTTGATACATGTTGCCAGGTAATCCCACGCTGTAGAGATCTATTTTTAATGAATATGAAGCTTTAGGCTGTACTGTTAACATTGTGTATAACCCCCAGCACGGTGTATTATCGCAGTTTAACACCTTGCTGAAGAAAAGTCCATACAAGCTATTCATGTGGTCACAAAGAAGAGGGGAAAATTGTTTTTAAAAAGAAAAGTGCTCATCTACAACTCAGTATACCAAGCAACCCACCTGTTTCAAATAGTTCACACACTGAATTCTGAAACAGTTCACTATCCATCAATAAGACATTTTCACATAATGAAAAATTAGCTGTATTCTTGTCTGTCTAGTAGATTACTTGTAGAAGTCTTCGTGGCTTATTCCAATAATCATCTGCCCAGTGCATGCACAAAATAAACCACACCATCAGAACAAGTTGTAGCAGGCAAAACAATGTCATCTCAAGGTCATTACAAAAGCATAGGAAATGTGAAATACCGTATTGCAAAACAAGGGAACTGAGCTTTATTTCTAGAAATGCAGGTTGAACATTAAATTAATGGAAAAGGCAATATCATTTGGATCTGTGCCATACATGCTGCAATGCTAGAATGCCCTTAGACTTTTCAAGTCTTTCAGAACAAAACCACTGTGGATTTTTAAAGCAACTTTATAACTGGAGTTCTAGAAGACTGTAAAACCTTATAAGGGTGAGTAGCTGCTTTCTGACCACGAGAACTGTGATAATAAAAGTAGTCATAACTCCTGCTTCAACAAAGGCCGTCCACCATCTTGCCAACATACAGTATGGCAGAGGGGATTAGCTGTCCCCCGACTTATGTATTAGTCATGACAGGCTGTAGGCAGGCAAGAATCTCTAGCTTCCATTTGGCTGCCTATGGCTCCCATGGGATCTGCTGCATTTAGATACACAGACATGCTCAGCCCTGCAACAGAGGGATACCTCAAGTCTAAACCAGACTTGGAGAGATTCTGCAACAAATTCCTCTCATGTTAGAATCTGAGGTGTCTCTCAATTATGGGAAATTAGTACAAATATAGATACTTCAATCAATCATTCTTTCACAACCTCACTGCTGCTGCCAGCTTCCAAACAGCTGAAATGCTTGCCTGTTTCAGATTAATTACTCATTCTTCTATGCTTGCCACTAAATGTTTGTTTATACTAGAAACAAATGGTGCTAAAATCAAATGAGGTGTTGTATTAACATCAGTTCTGTTTACCAAGGAAATTAATCTGTACACTTTTCCAAAACCCTCAGAGTTTAAATTCTTCTATCTCTATAAAATGTGCATTTCAATGAGATGCACAACAGGATGTATACAAAGGAAAAATAGTAACATGCTAATATCTCTGTTTCTGTCAGATTTCAGCATTGAGGTATTTGCTTGTATGGATAAATCAGCTCCTCACACTCCACAATTTATATGGAGATCTTACTGAAAAGACATTTTAGAACCAAGTATATTTCAGAAAACATAACTTCCTCTTTTCTTTTTTTTATGTTTTATTCAGTGTTCTACACCCTTTGGTACTTGGATAACACAAACACTTGGGGAAAATTAATTAGCAACTAAAACTGATAAGTGAATTGGTACAGTTGTAAATGCAGTGAACTACTCTATGAACACACCCAGGCCAGGCATAGATAAACTTCAGGTTGTTTTAATGTACCCAGGGTTTAACTGCCGTAAACTAAGATCATCTAACTTGTGAATAGGATGATTTACAGTGTTAATAATCCTTGCACTTCCAGTTGTTCCACTTTGGTTTTCCCGGTATCTGGGCAGACAGATCTGTAGTTCTTCTATTATATGGGCAAAGTATTGCAACTACGTATCTCCCCCTAGTGATAACTTTTGAAAATGTATTGAATTTGTCCAGATCTGCCCTAGAGATAACTTAGTAACAAATTTTTGTACTGGCATGATCACTGTCCCCTTAGCAATATTACATAGATCTAGATTTGCAATTCTGGGCTCTGTAAAAGTAACCAATGATATATGTAAACATTTTTAATCTTTTCATCCTTCATTTGCTTTGAAATTCTGTGCAGAAATTCTGCTAACTTTAGAGACGTACGTCTGTCTTTAGGTTTCTTTCCTTTGCTCTTTTGTTCTCCAATACTGATCTCTAATAGTACTGTTTTCTTGTCTTGTGGAAGAAGTCTAAAAGCAGTTGTTAAGAAAGATTCTACAAATTCAGGCATTGTGCATAAGTACTACTGAATGTGTCAAAGCACTACTGAAGTATTGCCAAGTGTGTCAAGGCAACTGCGAGTAATGTGGAAAAGACTGCATTCCTCAGTATTTCTAGAATCCAGGTATCCAACTGGATACATGCTTTATTGTATGAAAAAATTCAACATTCCTGGCTAAAATAGCTGCATCTCAAGCAACTCTATCCAGGGCTGTTCTCTTATGTATAAAAACATACAAGCAAACATTCTGGGGAAAATCTTCCCTCAAAATATCTGTCAAACATGGAATTTTTAAAGACTTTTTCTAGTTACAACAACAGTGCCAGATTCCTATACTTCACGTAGATAAGTCTCTTTTTTTGGCTGCTGTCCAGCCAACTCAGGGCATAGATACCTTAAATGACCGTTTTCTGATCCCCAGCACCTTTCTTGTGCCTTTTGAGTCAATCACCACTTAAACCCATTGTAACACCATCGACAGCCACCTACCATTAGCTGAACTAATTCAAGTTAATGGCAAGGCCTATGAAGTGTTAACTGGGAATGAGAGATGGTTCGTGCCTCTCACATTAACCTGTTAGCAAATGCAGGTTGAACAACCACATGCATAACGAGGCACGTGGAGCTGCAGCACACACTAATACTCATGAAAAAAACATGAACACAGAAACTGTACTTGTTACAGTGCAGATACTCAAAGTGGCTGTCAAATTCTAGGGTCAGCCACATGAAAGATCACTTATGGCACAGCGGGGCTTTCGGCTATCCTGGAAGAAAAAATAACTACACTGAAACCAGATAATTATATCCAAAACCAATCAGATCAAACTGTCCTCACTTTAAAACCATGATTAAATTTATCTAACATTTTAAAGTTTATGAAATCCATGGCCTACATGACGTTTGTTTGCAAAGCAATTATTCGTTTACAGTGTTAATCTTTAGCACACACTGCATCATGATAGCAAATCAGAATAGAAAATTACAGACTGAGTCAATAAAGAACAACTACCCTCCTCACCCCACAGCAGTAAATACTGCCAATGTTGAAGTTCTTATATCCAAGGGCAGCCCCTGGAATGTTGCTCAACGTTCCCTCTCAAACGGGCCTTGAATGCCTAAGAGCAAGTAGGAACTTCGTTTTGGGAGGGAAATGTAAGTAAATACTATCATAACTAGTGACTGCTCCAAGGCATCCAAACAGGAGATGGCTGCAAGCCTTTTTCATGGAGGCTTCCATATTCCTCAGAAAAAAAGATTATGTAACAAGATGGACATATCCACCTCCAAAAATTAATGAGGGAAAGGATCTTTAAATTGTTCATTTTCCTTCCTCCTCGGAAATGGTTTTAAGACTAGGGATGATGCAAAAAGCAATTTGGCTTTAAATTGGCTGAATTCTCTTGATTTCTACATGGGAAGGATCCTGTGTTTGGCTAAGTTAATCCTTTTATTTTCCTACACTCTGGAGAACTGACCTATGCTATTGTTTTAAACAGAAAGCCCTAGGTCTAGATGATTCCCACTGATGTCGGCATATACGGAACCAGTCTCTGGGATAAATGTTTCAGCTGGTAAATAGCATTGCACTGAAGCTGGAACAAAAAAGGGGTCTTTTCATGATAGTTAAGTTAAAATCCTTTAAAATTGAAGAGCAAGTTAGCATAGAGAATTACATGATTAGATGGCTTTACACGCAAGTCCCGGACTTCAGCTGACTTAAACAGAAACAACATCTAATAACAAAAAAAACCATCATTTTCTGTCCTACCTTGCTATTTTAAAAAACACATTTAACAGCTTTTCTTGTTTAAAACCCATGATCAGGGTGGAACAGACCTACTTGGAAGCTTGACAAGCTTTCAGTGATTTAAGTTACATCATTATTTCAAAGATGCCTCCATTGCTCTTACTTAGGCTGAAATAAAAATCTCTTGATAATCAGCCAGACACAATACAGCTGCTGCAATACTGTTGACATTAGCAAGCACCTTTCATTCTGAATCTATATACTTGCAAGTACAATGAAATACTTACGGATTTATCCTAGTCCAAAGCAGAAATTTATGCTCATTAGTGCAATCAATGTAAAATCTCATCATGATTCTGGGTATAGACGGTCCCGTGTGATTTACCAGCCATCAATTGTTGAATTGCTCAGAAGCTTCATATTCAAACTGAGTCAAATAATCTAAGTCCACTTCACTTTCTCAGCAGTTTCCCATCATCATTCCAATTCTTTTTCTTGCAGGATTCCTTGCACTTATCTTCGACTTATTTTAAATGAAAGAGTCTGCTCCATCATTGCCACTAGCAACGAAACTAGCAGCAAAATAAGCAAACAACAAAAGCCGTGAATATCAAATGGGTTAAAGACAGCAAATCAATCTCTGAATCCATTTTGTCATTGCAACGTCAGTAACTTCAGTACCATGACACAAAAGCATTAACCTGTCCACCCATTCCCTGCTCTTCTAAGAGCTGTGAACAAGTGCTTGGCAGAGGTTTATTGCCTTTTGCCAGTTCAGGTTAGGAACTGCTCTTCAGCCAGTTTTTACAGTAAAACGGCTGCTGCATGAAAACACTGAGTAGAGTATAGTAACTGGTGCTAAAAACTCCTCGTCACCAGTCTGGCCTACTTGATGTCCTACAGATTGAGGAACATTTTCCACTGCTATTCCATTACGGCTTCCTTGTATCAGTAATGGTGGGAGCAAACTGCCCCTGCATCTCAAATCTCACAGGAATAGTCCACCATGTTGGTCATATGAGTTCTATTCTTCGGAGACCAGGATGGCACAAAGTTCCTTCAATTTAAACTTGATGAAATTGAACACATTCCAGACTCTCAGAGTCTTCTACACTACTAAGGTACTGGTCATGTGATGCATTAGTAATATAGCTAGGAAAATCTACTTACACAATGTTGTACTGCCTTTAGTTGAACATACTGGACTGAGTTAATTTGTTTGTTGTGACCTTCTATCAACTACAAACAGGCTAGAAGGGGAGAAAATCGTTAATTTAAAATTCTGCACTTCTGAAATTATGAAGAAATCCAATCCTCTTTCTGTCCCATACAAGACTGCAGTCTCCCACGATACAGAGTGAGAATTCTGCCTTAATGAGTCTTTAAATAGAGATTTGATAGGTCAGAGACTTGATGAAACAAATGTGAGAACTAGAGAAAAAGCCAAAAGGCAGACCAAACAATTTCAACAAGGTAAATGAAAAGAGATCCCATGATGCCTCATATGCTTGTGGACTCCATACGGAATAGCCCATATGGCAACCATTACCTCCACTGGGGACTGGAACTAGATCTTTAAGGTCTCTTCAAACCCAAACCATTCTATCAGTCTACTCACCCAAAATTTCCATTGTCTAATAAAAAAGATTACAAACTGCATGTGATACAGCTAAAATGTCAATGTCAAGCAGTACCTGCAACAAATACACAGGTCTATCACACATTAATTCTCAGTTCAAGAACACAATGCGTTCCTAAGGTCTGTAAAATCTTTAATAAAACTCTTCTTCCTGCTCAGAAACTTGATCCTTATTGCCTTATACTCTGAACACCTTCCATAGCTCACCCCAGCTAATTTTTATTGAAATTTTAAAAGCATTAAATGCCCATCCCACTCCCCCCCCCCCCCGAGTGAATAATTAAGTCATAATTTCGTAATGAGGACTTCGACAGTATCACTCATGGCACAGACAAGGGCAGGCTGGATACCCAAGTTAGTTAAAGAATGCCTTGATGTAACAGAATGCTAACATTTGCTATCTATGACCAGACCTTACGCTGCACTGAGACAGCAGCTCTTCTGGAGCTACACCGTTACTCCTAGCATAGTGTTGCACTCCATGAGAGATAAAGCCTGGGTGTCTGTGTCTATACTTTGGACACTAGCTAACTGAACATACATGGCATGCGGCTTAAAATGCATCTTACATTGTTGCACTGTAACAGCTTTCTACAGGTCAGCACATAAAATCTTAGCTCTACAAGCAAGTCTTTCCTACCCCATGTTAAACATTACTTACTACAGGGTCACAGTACGCAGCCATTGTCTTAGTGCCACGCAATCCAGAAAACCTGTTCCTGTCCAAACCATCTGGAATGTCTAAGAGAAGTGAAATAAACTCTGATACAGAAAAAAGCACATGAATTGTGAACACTAGCTAAACACTCATCACTAAACTTCCTTTAAACATTGTGCTCTTGCCTTCCCGGTATTTGTTTCTGGGCTCTTCCTTTCCTTCATTCTTTGTACTTTTTTTATTTAGAATCACAGTACATTAATTACAATTTATAATAACAGCTTGAGGTATCACTCTTTTATTCCACTCTCATATGAAAACAGAACTGCAAGATACAATAAGCAAAAGATAACCTTTAACAGGTATCTTTACAAAGATTAAACAGTTGCTAAATCATCCTTTTCTTACTTGTTCCCAGTAGAACCAAACCTTTTATTTTAGAATACTTTTTATTTTGCTATATCAATTTTTCTTCAATGTATCTGCAAATAATATTGAAGGACAACCTGGGTACCCTCCCTCTTCTTCCCCCAGGTCAGCAAGACGTTAAACGTGCACTCCTCAACCTTTCACTTTCTCCCACTCACAGATAACCTACTCTATTGCTGAGCTGGTTTTCTAGAAAAGCCTCGTTCTTCCTCTGTGCTTCCTCAGAAGCACTGTCAAGTTGCTGTGAAAAGCAAATGACACAAATCAGTATCCATGCCAACAAACACCGTGGTTAGTGTTAAAACTGGACTCATTTTGTTTTTCTGTCTATGGTTATTCTAGTGAAAAGTATTTCTTGGCACAGTATTAGTTCCAATGGCAAATATTTCAAATTTCTCACAGAAAACCATCGTCAATTATTTTTGTAGAAAACAGCTTCACGTTGACAACTTGCAAATAGAGTCTAAATTCATTAAATAAATTATTCATGCCGAACGTAAAAGTGTTAATAGAAATAGAACAAACTTAGAACGAACTGAAGGTGTCTTTCCATTGATTCAACCACTCATCAAGGAATAATTTCAACCTCTTTGTCTTTCCCATATTCATATAAATGGCAACAAAGCCAGTCTCTCCCATTCACACTATACATGATCATATTTTATTTAATGAATATAAATTTTTGTAGGTGTCTGAAACATAAAGGGATGAGAGAAAGAAATAAATTATTTGCTTTTTGGAATCCTTTATATTTGGATAACACACTTGCCTTTAGAAAGAACTGACAGGTTATAAAAAAACCCTGAGATGCTGACCTGCAGTGCTGTCTAGCTTCACGCCAATAAGGCGTTATCTTCCCACTCTAACTCATGAGTTGAAGAGACACAGAAAATCAATTTTGAAAGCATAAAACTTGGAGTTGTAGAATCCCATTCACTGTCAGTAAGAATATATCCTTATATACAAAGATATCTAGAGATTTCAGGGAGAAAGGTTCAAGGCAAATAAAATACATTTTTAACATTTTATTGATGAACAGCAGAAAACACAGCTTTTGTTTATCATGCTGCTGGATGTCATATCAATTTGTACACGTGTAAATAAACTTCTGCACATGTTTTCAACATAATAGCCGCTGTTCTGAAAATAACTCAGGCATATGGTGTCAGAGTCATGGAGATCACCCTGAGAAAGACTGAGGATACCAAGCAGTGTGGTGGGAGCAGCAGAGGGATCTGAGGACTGTAAATCCAGCTACAGCCACAGAGTAAATTATCAGTGGCTATTTTGTGCTGAGCCATCTGTTGCCTTGACTACCCTGCCAGCAATAGTTCAAAGATAGCTGGAGTGTGTCTATACAAGCTACACATAATGATAACTTCTGTGCTCTTTGAAAAGAACAGGATCTGACTTACAGTATACGGTAAGCATTGCAGATGGCCTTTTAATACATCATTCTTCCCAGGAACAAGTTTTGTCACCAGGGACCACACAATGCCCTTTGACCTGTATCACCAGAGGCTCAATAAACTTCTTTTCCACATCCTGGTGGGCACAGCCTGTAGTATTTTCTTCAAATGTTATTCCTATACCTGTATTACAAGTAACTTATCAGAGCCCATGAATATTGGTGTTCATAGTCTCAGTTAGCCATCTGTGTTATCACTGCCTTTCTGTAGAGAAGACGGTGCTCTAAAATAAGGTATACATGTATACATAAATATTTTCGGTTGAGAAGTGGTCTTGTAACGGAATGAATTACAGATCTGTAGATGAGGATTTGAAATGCTGCTCCACAGACTGCTTTCCATCTTCCAGAACTTTGGAAATGCGCTGCAAAAAAAACAGGAACAGTATGCCATATGTTAAAATTACTACTGTATTGGATTCAGTAATATATGTATTAATTACTAGCTTGTGGCCTTAAGGTATGGCTAAAGAAAAAAGATGCTGACCAATTCCAGGGTATTTTGAGTTAGTTTCTCCATCCTGCAAAACCATAAACCTGTATTTAAACTTGTCAACATGATTCCAGTCATGCTGTGGAAGCACTATACAAATGGATTTCTAGCTTTATTCAGTCCTTTTTCAAATTTTTAAAAAAGGACGTTTTGTCCTCCTTATTTTATATGCTATTTAGGTTTAAATGTGAGTGGATGAAATCACCATGAAAAGCTGTTACTCCTGGGTTTGAAAAGAACAAGTATGTGATAAATTAAATATGTGAAACCCTACAGACTTCAAATTAATAGGTTATTCTTGTTCCTACCAGAAAAATATGATTATGAACACATCTGCATTTAGGACATTTTCTTAAGCGTTGCTCTGTGGTCCCTGAAGGCACTATCTATATTTTTTAAAAGACTGCAGAAACTAATGGATGAAAATGAAACCTATACACCAGAAAAAAAAATAATTAAAAAAAAAATCAACCTTTGCTTTGATGAGCAAAGAGTTGACATGTAACTTATTCAGTGTGCACATCAGTAGCTACCAGCATCTGCATGAAATATCACCCTCCCACTACCTGAAAAACAGGAAAACTTTAAAACTTTTTAATCTTAATATCTGTACTGAATATACATTTTTTTATTTCCAACACTACATTAAATTCAATGGTTTTAATTTGGCGAAATTTCCACAGAAATCAGCAAATGGAAGGCAAGCTCTTCTGAGCAACATTAATGACTCCAGTGCAAGCCAATTTCTACTTTCAAATAAGCATCTCCGACAACAGTAATGGACTCACTCTGTGCATGTTTTGCCATATATGCTATGCTTACCGTACTCCGATGCTAGTGCTAACTGCCCAACGTAATTAAATCGAACAAGAATTAATTGCTTTCCTCATTTGCTAATAAATGTTATATAAAGCAAATCAGAGAAAATCAGTAGGTCAAATGAGACCTCTTGTGGTACAGGTGCAGAACTGCACATCTGAGCCTGCCTTTTAAACACACTAAGATGTACATCCCTACGCCAGAAAGCACAGCCAGAAGCAAATTTTTGCTTCCCGGTAGAGCTTTCACCCCTCTCTCTGACGACAGAAGTAAGAAAAAAAACCAAACACACACGCAAAAAAAAGGAGAATTTAACTTATGATCTTAGGGTATTTTAAAATGGCTTAATTTTCAGAACATATAATTTTTGAAAATGTAACACTTTCTTTTTTTCACTCATAAACACAGAGAACTTACCATTGTTTTAAATAACTGGTTCACTTTCTTTTTTTTGGAGGTTTTCTTGTCACCATCTGAGGTGGAAGGAAACACTGGTTGACTCAACCTGTGCGACGCAATTGTTTCATCAGGTGCCGCGGCGCTGACGGACAGAGTTAATCCTTAGAATAGAAACATTGGTTGCACAAAACAAAACCAAAAAAGGAGAGTCAGGGCATAAGATAAAGGCAAATGCAAAATAATGAACTACTGCAATTATGAGAAAAATATGAGACTTTTTTCAATCTAACTGTATCATTAGAATACAAAAATAAGTAAAAAATTCCCCATGGGGAAGCACTAAGCTTCATTTCATTGAAACTTAACAGTGAAATAAACGAACTGATCTAGTCAAAGAAGAGAAAACAGATAAATAGAAAAATACATGGAAAATAAGTGAGCCATAACAGTCTCTTGTGTTGTGCTAAATATACGTTACAGGCATCTGGAAAGACAGGGACAATGAGAGGGACAGATGAAGGGCAAGCTAAGAAATGGTCTGTGCTATGGAAGAAACGGGGTAAAGGGTATTGATACAGGGCACGTTTTCTCTGTGTACCTTGGCCTAGAACTGAGTTCCACCTTCAGTTATGCCTTCCCCTTCTCTGTCATGTAACTGTCAGTCTTTCTAGGGGGCAGTTATGTTATCTTGTTTCCTCTTCCTCTCCCTGTGAGGAAGGCTTATGAGATTCCTCTCTGACATGAAAAGCGGAAGTTGAAAGCCTACTATGGGGCAACCTTTGGGGACATTAGCCTGCCAAAGCAAAGTACAGAGCTTTTCTTCCCATTTCAAATGCTGCTCTCAGCTGTGAGGGCAGACTGCAAAAGCCCTTGCTTCTGCAAACGAGAGCCTACAAAGCAAGGAAGATGAATAAACCTTGCCTCTCTCAAGGCAGGGGGAATGCCCACACCGTATGAGGAAGCAAAATGCGGAGCTCCAGAAGTAACGCTTTTAGAATTTGGAAGCTAGCACTAGGCAGCGCAGATACAATCTTTGTATCTTTGTCTCAGAGGCACAGAGCCATACAGAGCGAGCTACCTGCTCTCTTGGAGCGAACCCTTTACTGCTATGTTTTCTTAACATAGCAATAAAGAAGTGCAAAACTCTTACCTTACTGTAAGCAGCTTACCTGGGATAGTTGGCATGGAACGACTGACAGAACTCATCTGCTTGAGGACAGATGTTTTCTGAGGTGCTACTGCATGTTCTGAGAGGTTGGTGTCACTCATGAACTCGTATTTCCTTGACAGCTGTTTAGTAAAAAACAAAGTCATTAATGATGAACTGAGATATGAGAAACAAATCTCTAAACAAAATAATATTTTGAGAAAAGCATAATGGAAAATACTTAATAAACAAACTATCATGCCTAACCTGAGTTCTTTATGGGATTGTTTGCTGAGTAAACAATAAAAGTAACTAGAAGCAGTAGAACTGGGTCCACATATAATATTATATACTAGCTAAAAATATGTAATGATTTTGCAAGATGATTTATAGTTAGATAAATACTTCTCATTCTAGATAGAAAAACTACTTAAAAAAAGCTAGCTAGAAGAGACTCTAATCTGGGACTGTAGGATGGTATTCCTACCATATCTTTGGAACAATACCATCAGCCTGCTCTGACTGTGACCTGCAAAGTAAAATGAAGTTTTGAAAACATTTTTCCCTATTGCATTAACATAGCCAGCTCGGCTGCTGCGACGCTTGTCACTATTTTTCTGAAGCAAAAGAACATCCTGTAACTTAGTATGTAATGGGATTCCCACAGTCAGGTGCGTTATCTAATTTAATCAAAAGACAAAAGGTGTTGCTTGTTTTTAGATATTAATGCTTCTCAGAGCATGACTGTGCTTTATATCTCTTTTGGATGAGGACATGTAGTGTAAGACAATCATAATCCTCCACGAGTTTTACTTTGTTTCCCAAAAGAATCTTAGCGTTCTACTGAATTCACTTTCCCTTTGGTGATTCCTCCAAAAATTTTTTGATCAAATGACTTATGCCTTTTCCATGCAATTAAACAATCTGTTACTGCCTGACATTTTAATTTGGATAGGGCTTGTATTTCAAGAGGACATCTTTCAATTTGTTTTTTATTATTTATTTTTATACTAAAAGAAGAAAAGTCTCCTGAGAATTAAACTAGGGGAAAAAAAAAAAAGAAAGCCCACTGTGAGTTACAGAAGTCATTCTAATGATCCAGCAGTGCAATAAAAGCACTCAGATGATCTATGGAGCGAGAGATGCCAGTACTTCCAAACTTCAGTCTGGCACCATTTAAGGAACACTGTTTGCAATCTTGCAATTCCTAACAGCTGCGCGTTCCATAACAAGGTACAAAACGTACAGGGCTCATCACTTTTGAAATAGCCCTGACTGCAAGGAGCTGCCATGAAATGTCAGCACAGTCAATTGCCTCTCCGCAGGAAAGCTAGCTTAACCCTCCCCAATATAGTACTTCATTTCAAGCTAACCAAGCTTCAGAATTTGCAACTTCAGGGCTATACTATCTGTCATCATAAGCGAGTAGAGATGTTCTGATTTTCCACTGATTTGTTTCCTCCTCAGCATCTTGCAGGTTTCATTCATGGCAGGGCAGATCATCTCTGCATCCTGCGTATTTCCTTTTATGACAGCTAGAGTTCTATCTGATACATTTTTCTTTTCCTAAGCAAAGGAGTAATGTCCTCTTTTTTTATGCGTTATGAAATACTATGCCGAATCAGTAACATACACATTTCATGTCAGAGACAGAAATATCAGGTGCTGTCTTCTCATCAGCAAACACCACGCTGCTTCTTTTTGTTCTTTTTTTGGACCTTCTCATCTTTACTTCAGGGTGAGGATTAATTTGCAGAGCAGTCTCCTCTGATTCTGCTTTCACTGGCTTTGGTAGCACTACTTCCAGATCAAAGCTGCAGGAGCAAAAGAAAAAAGTACAAGTTGCTGAGTGATATTTTAAAAGCCACCGGTATTCTGATGTCATTTCCCTATGAAATATAGATGCAGGTCATCCTTTTCTTTGACTTTCTATGCAGCCTTGCAAGCTGTTTGCAAAAAGTATATGATGTGCTTCAGCTGGCAACTGTAGATGCAAATGAGATGCCTTCAGGAGGTATGATATCGTCTTAAAATGTTGCAAAGAGCGTAAAATATTAATATGATTGCAAATCCCTTCTTAAAGGTTTGTGCATTAGCTTAAGAACTCCCAAACTAAACAGAATTAGAGCTCATATGGCAACTTTATGCACGATGATGATGGTCCTGAAAGCAAGACAGTATTACTATTTATTCTCATGTCTTAAATGCATCCTCCTATTGATTTCAGCATATCGGACAACAATGTACGTACCCAGTGCCAAAATCTCCCTACACAAACAAAATCTCCCTCCTTCTCTTCCTCTAATTTTTATAGTTTAAAAAATTGGGCTATTTTCATTTAAAAACAAAACAAACCCAAATATGAAATTGGTGCTGGCTTTACTGCCTTCGCTGCTGATGGAATTAGCCTATTCAGCATGGGGCTCAACTTATTTTACAACAAAAACCATTAAAGCAAGTAGTATGGTGAATTTGTTGACCCATGTTTCCTAGAAACAAATTAGAATCCTGAGAATTAAAACTAGGTGAACAATTCAGCTGCTTAAGTGTAGTTGTCTGGTTCCATAGCAGCCGTGCTGTATTAGAGACAGGGGGCTGGCAGACACGCCATAAATCATGTTTGTGTGATAACACCCTTCTGGAGTGGAAGCTGAAGGGCAGGAAGAGCATCTCATAACATGTGATGCTACACGTTTGTTAGACAACTCAAAAAATTTAATTAAGAATTGTTAAACAATGAACTGGCAGTCAAAGATGCATTAATAGAGGGGTATCTTAAAAAGAAACAGTTCCAAGTTAGGGTCACACACTTTTGGACTTTTTACCGTTTAAAACTGAACTACTCAAAAAGGGAGATCACAATCACAAAAAAGCCCACAATCAAACACTGCTCAGCAACATCTACTTTATATGGGCCTTGTTTGTGAACAAGTTCCGTGTGCCCAAAGGATAATTTATAAAGTGATCAAAAGAATTTGTGGATGAAAAGGCTAATCAGTAGACCTATAACGGATCTCTCAAACTTAAAAAGATTTTGTTTGCCACGCAGTTAAGAAAGCATATTAGGCAAAGCATTTCACATCACTACAGGCTTTACTAAAACATTCCACCTCCTTGCTTTTAAATTTGTAAAGGCTTTCCTCTTCCCCCCCAATTCATACAAGCATAAAGATGCTAATTAAGTTCAGTATAAAGAGCAACTTGCAAAAACCCCCCAAATCTTTGTGTTTTTTCTGAAGTGTCATTTAAATTAAAAAATACTTGTTTCCTGAAAATTAAATGCCACTTTTTCAGACAGATTTGAGTATGTTTTGTCTATTAAGGTTGAAATACTGTAACTTTAAACCCGGTGGAAATGTTAGGTACAGGTAAAAATAATTTTGGCATAATCTGAAAAGACTGCAAGTGGTCTTTATCCTTGAATACCTTTTTTTTGTCTTTTAGTTTCATCCCATAAAACTGTTTAAAAACCAGGACTGGAAGAAAATTTGTATTGTATTCAGAACCAACCTTTCAGAAACAATTTTGTTTGGAGTACTGCAGTCGGAATTCATGGAAGTCAGTGAAATAACTGATAACTGACGATAGGATCTCAGCATTGATCTCGGCCGTCCTACTCTCTTGTCATCAAAATCTGGCTGTAGGATGAAAAAGAGAAACATTTTCTATCAAAAAACTTTGTGTGAACCTCATTTCATCTCTTTTCACTAGTTCTTGAAGAGAGTACAAATGTTTTAACATTTGGCATGAAAGAAATTATTTGCTACCATTAATTACTGTGATTGTTTCTTCTGTCTGGATGCACTCTAAGACCTCTCAAGGTTTTTCAGAATTTCCCAGTATGTGCATACCATAAACTACTTTTCCAGCCTACTTCAATTTCTATCCTATGAACAGGATATGAACAACTTTAAAACAAACATTTCATATTAAATCACAGGGGTTTGTTCTGGTTATCCAGAAAAATATTAAAAATATACATGTAATTTCATATGCCGAATTCCCAAATATTTTGCTTGTGATGTCATTTCTCACTATGACTCTGATGTCTAGAAGACTTGGAAACATTTGTAGTTTCAAAAATTATTTTCAAGTGTTTTGCAGAGTTTATATGCAATGAGTTTATATGCTGCTCATCCTTTGAATGGCCAGAATCTTGTGATAAAGGCACAATAGCTGCATAACATTTTTTTTCTTTTAATAAAAAAGCTCAGGCCAGCCACCAGAGTCAGACATGGTAAAAAGAACATTCTCTGCTTTTGCAAAATTTTAAATAGGTTGGTTTTTTTAAGTTCTGATCTGTAAGAGTGCTGAAGGTTTCAAGCATTAGGCAAGACTGTTAACTGTGGATTACAGCCTCTCTACTATTGCAAGGATGATGGCATGGGACTGAAAATAAGACAATCATACTGAGATAAATATATAGAATTTTCATCATATAGATGTGTAACACAGCACAACAGCCAAAATTTAGTTTAGAAACTTGCTACTTTTCCCCCTGTAACAGAAGAAATAAATGCTGTTATAAAATCATCAACGCTGAAAGTAAAAACATGAAATAATTTCCAAAGCAACTGGTGTTTAATCACAAAAAAAAAGCCATCATCATTCTGGCCAGCCTGCACAACCTCAGATAGACTATTTTATTCAAGAATTGTCTGGAGAGTTTGTGTTTAGAATGTATCCTTCAATTCCCATATATTTCAGTTTGGTCTCAACTAATATTTATAGTATTATAGACATGATATGTTTTACTTCACAACACAGCTGGAAGTGGCTAGCAAAGGGAGACATCAATTGCAGATCAAAGCCCTAAACCACTAAGAAAAATTACAGAGGAGAAACATGAGAATTTGCTTTTACTTCCTTAATAAAGCAGTAAAGAATTGCAAGTTTAATAGACATAATAAAATACTGTACATCTTCCAGAATGAGGAATATTCAATACATCAGAGAATTGAATTAACTCTGTGACTATTAAACTCAGGTCCTACTACCTTCAGATCACAAGAAAACACACAGGCAACAAAAGTTTAGTGAATGTTTTTGTTTAGAAGAACAAGATGTGCATTAAGAGAAACTGCAGGAGACATTAAAAGGAGAGCAATACCAATTCTCTGGCTCCATATTGTTTTTCCACTTTAACTTTTAAATGCTTGAAACATTCCTCCATCCGGTCATGGAAAGGACGAAGATTATCAGAAACTCTTCTTTCATGAATTTTAATTCCAGCCCCAAGGAAAGGTATCTTGAAGAGGGAGGAAAAAAGAAAAAAAAATGAGAATATTAAACTGGGTCTGACAACCCCTCTAACTCCATTTAGCATGTGTGCTAAGTCAACTGCAAAACTCTTACTGTGACTGGCAGACAGATTTGTCAGTTGATCTCAGCTTTTAGCAGCAAGTACAAGATGGAAAGGTCTCTTGAAAAATAGGCTTGCTCAGTAAATTTTTAAAGAACGTTGTCTGCCTCATAGTGACTCTAGTCTCTCTTCTATGTATTGTAACGTTAATCCCTTATGAGTTTTAACACACCATGCGCCAGTTTAAAAAATTCTTAGGCTACTAGTCTACCTGCTTATGAAGGTGCCTCCAATAGCTTACAAGAGAGAAGGCAGGGACCAAAAAATACCCAAGTGGATTCCAGGCAGGTGGTTTCAAACTCTTCTCTTTCAAATGGAGGATTAAGTGACTGGGAAAGGTTTAAATCAATGCACTGGGGCTTAGTCATGTGATCACTTCCACAACTCCTGCAGCAATTTAATATGCTAATGCCTGGTTACTGGAAGTGACCTCTTCCTTTCCCTTGATTTTACTCTGCAGACTTCTTCTGTACTCCCCACATCTCCAGAAAAAATCAGTAAGATAATGCTTCAATACAAAAATGAACGAATCAAGCCATGAATAGGGGCAGCTTGCACTAAGAAATCTGACTTTGCTCAATTTTACCCCTGCGCTTTTCTTTTTTGATGCTTATCCTTTAGGCTGGGGTCAGTGACAAGTAACCAAAGAGGTTGAGAGCTCTGATTCTTCCCACTAGAGTTGAAATAAGGTACATAACAATAGTTTTTAAAAACTAGGGGGGTGGGGGAAGTGTAGGTGTAGTGTAGTCCCTTAAAGGAGAACACCTGATAAAAAGATTAGGAAAAAGTCTATCCGTTCATTAAATACCTCCCTGCACTTCCTAAAAAATCCCTCTCCTTTGTCAGAAGGAATGGCTTGCTTATCAACTACAATAAAATAATAGTTAAAAAATCTTATAATGAAACAAATATGATAGTAGTACTACCTTCCTAACCCCTCTTCCCTACAATGCTTTCCTTTGCTTTTATATTGCTACTATCATATTGGCTGTTATATCAGTGCAATATCATCCAGTTAAAAGCAAACAAAACAAATCTTATCTTCAAACATAACGGACAGCACACTTTGACATGCTGTTTAATTAATAATAAACATATTCACAAAGAGCAACTTTTGTAGTGCTGCTCTTTAAAAATATAAAGACATTTCATTACTCTTCAGTCTTTGAAGATAGTGATTTATGAGATTTATGCAATATACTTTCAGCTACCCTTCTGACAGTAACCTTCTCTATCTGCTTCACCATTGACTTTTAGCTATTTTGCATTAATGTTTGGGGTAAAAAAACCTAAAAAAAATCAAAACCCCAACCCCCCAAAACACAGTAAACATGACACAATCACCTAAATGCTATGTTCTCCTGCTAGAAAGGAACAGAAAAACAGAAAAAAGGAATAGCTCGTAAAGCCTCAGAGCGCTGCTGTCAGTAAGAAGTTACCTGCCACGCAATTAGATCTTTGAGTCTATTCAGCTTTTCTTGATCCTCTGGATGGTCCCTGATATATTCTTCTGTAAAGAAAGCCTTCGGTAGACAAAAAAAAATAATTCAGTCCGTCATTTCAACAGGTAAAAAGTCAGTGATTGCTCCAGCTGGTGACCATAATATTGGTCATCAAGCGAGACAACACATACACACGTGCTTCTATAGCAGATGCTGCTAGTAATGATTCCTTGTTATATCAGTTGAGAACTGAGGTGCTCTTTTAAAAGATATTCAGTCTTTATCCAACGCTTCAGAGTTTAAGACCCTTACTATGAAACCCAATTACTGTTTGGTTTTTTTAAGCTTGCACTGAAACTAAAAGGGCATAAATTTGGAGTACTGTGATTTCCACTGATAAATGATCATTTTATTCAAGTATCCTGCTTACTGTGATTAGCCAGTGTTACACAATAAAGAAACGGAACTCTTTCATACATAAGCAGAGCCAGGTATCACATACATGCTGCTTTTTGCTGCCCCAAGATTTTGTCCCCCAGGTACAAAAGAAGAACGTAGCTATTTGTCCACGATTGCCAAATATCTAATCAAATGGTACATTAGGACTAACGTTGCATAAGTCATACTCCTCCAGAATATGTCATGCTTATTGCATATAATTTATGCATGTACATCTATACGTATATATATGGCATCTTTTCAGTATTGTCTGAGTCTATCCAACATGCTGGGCTCACGGAGCATGGCACATGATTTTCATCAGGAAATGGCAGACAGAAATAATAGAGCTCTACAGCTGTGGGTTAACCCCACATTCATTTTCATCCAAAACTTTAAAAATTAATAATTTAGAATTTAAATTCATATGAGTTTTTAACATTCCCGCCTTCTTCCCCGCCCTGCCTTCACAAGGTGGCCTTAGGGACAAATTTTCTACAGTTCAGTTCTTCAAGACATTCAATTTCCATGTATTGCCAGAACGTTTTTTTTATTTGTATTCCCATTTTTTAATAACAAAACCCGTTATGCAGAATGGCCACAGTTACTAAGAAAACCTGATGACGGTTTATTCGATAACCCACATCTAAATACTCCAGACCTACTGTAAGATAATCATCACTCATTTACTTCAGACTAAACCTTTGGATGTGTGAGAGCCTATTTCACTACAGAAGGGGTATCTTGTCTCAGATATATATGAGAACCCTCAAGACTGCAACTAATATTGAGCTTCAGTTACTCTAGTTTGCAAGTTTCTGCTTTCAAAGACAGATGTGACCAGGATATGAGGATTTCTTAATCAGTGGAGTTATGGCTTTCATATTCCCAGCCCACATTCCACTGACGCTTGGAACAAATGATGTAGGAGGATTATGAAATAATATATTTGAATATGTTCTTTGCATTGACTTAAAAGCTCTTACCTTCTCATATTTAGCAAAGCCACCCATAACAGCTGGATCAACGATTCCATTCAGAAGCATAGAAAGTGGGTTAATAGGAAGGTTCTCATCACTCTGGTATTGGTTAATCATCATCAAAATTTTTTCATTCGTTGTGGACATAGTCTCAATAGCATTCTCTAAAGGACTAATTGTAGCCTATAAAGAAACAAAAGACTTCTAAAGTTTATAAAGAGATAAAAAGGTCTTTTTGGTTTTATAAAACTTCATGTATATGAACAACATTCTTACAATACAGCAAACGAATACAGACTTGTTAAATTCTCTTAGGGCTTGGCCCTGAAACTATAAATCAGATGTAAGATATGTTGATCCCAGAAGCAGAAAGATAAAACATAAGTAATAAGTGTTTCATATGTATAAAAGTAAGTAAATAACAATAGCCTTGTGTGATACATTTACCAGCTATTTTGTACATGAGGATTCATATAGATGTATGCTTTATGGGTTCTTTGCATGTTAATACACACCTGCGACATGGAGACAACCTCAAACCATCGTAAAATTCCAGGAAGTTTGTATGCTGTAACAAACGATGTTCTCTCAATCCACATAGACTATTAAAAAAGACAGCAGGGAGAAAATGATACTTCAGTATTTAAACTTTAATCTTTTCTGCCTTCTGAAACACCAGAGTAAAAAGAATGTAGATGGAAAACATATGCACATTTTTGCATAAAAAGACACTGCAAAATGAGTCTAGCACAGCAATTTGCACAAATCATTTTTCTGATTTCAGATTAGGTCATCTTCAGGCACTAAGCCTGCACAAAGCAGAGAAAGAAAATTACCCTTAAATCTTTTAGTATCTATTCCTATTTTTGCCATTACAGAGTGGATGACTGTGACTCAATGACCTACTCTCACCTCTACCCAGATTATACTTCCTCCCTCCACTTTTGAAACGGATTTCTGCAATTAAAAGCAGTAATAGCCATATAATAAATTGCCAGCATTCTTACTTGTTTTTTTTCTTTATCCTCTTCTGAACAAGACTAGCTGTTGGTATTTTAAAATGCCACTAGTTCATTTACCCTACTGCTCCTTATGTTACTAATACCAGCTCATCTACAATGCCAGTACTGAGAAACATAATAATGAATGCAATGAAGACATACTCCAACTATCCCAATTTCCACCTATCTGAAGTAAGTATGTGTATTATCTATTGTCATCAGCAATGAAAATATTAATGATTATTTTATGTAAAACCATTTCAAGGTATATTCATAAATGGTTTCAAAACTCTCCGGTTTGCAAAGGAAGCTGGTGTGCATCATGAGTCTTGATAATACAGTGCAAAGCTGGGATGTCAGGGTAGAGTTTGCATCTGAAGCATTTAATTTGAAAGCAGGTCAGAAGCTCCTTACATGGAACTGTTGACACTACTGATCAGCAGGCACATAACTGAAATCGTACATTTTTGAAATAAATGGCTTTTCCTATCAGTATCCCAAGAGCACAGCTGTAGCCATAACGACTGGATGGTCTGGTTTTCATGACAAACTATAAAATATCTGATATCTGTAAAATTAAAATATAGAAACTTAACCACATTTTTATTCATGACATTGAAAAATAATTTATGGTGTTGCAGATTTCCTAGAATATTTGAACAACGCAGACTATTTCTCAGCATTACACCATTATGCATGGGAATAAAAATGACATAGGTAGCTCTCGAGTCTGTCAAGATTTCACAGGACTGATGAAAGCAGACAACACACACCTCTCATTGTCAAGCTGGCAGCTGACAAAAGTGTTGTAAACTACAAGAGGGAAACCATTTGATATTTATTTACATGTCATCTTGTTTCATCATGAAAATCTGTACCAGAAAATGCTAGTGCTTCACACATAATGTTTACCTGCAATTGAAAGTGATGTATCACTAAGTACATAGGAGTAGTGCCGAAAACAGAGAAATCTTGTGGTTTTTTGGACCAGATGCTAAAGTTAGGATGTCTGTAATGAGTAATCTGAAACTATGAAAGGATCTAGATCCAAATTCAGTCACAGCTACCAGAACTGCACCCATCACCCCGTCATTCATTTACTTACAGCAAATTCATTTTCAGGGTCAACAGATCCTTTTCTGACTGGTCTCGAATAGTGGAACCGGTGCACATTATTGGACTTATAAAAACTGAAAGATTTAAAAAAGACTATTGTAAAATACAGAATTGAGAAATTTATGTCTTGTTATCACAGTGAAATATTTCGAGTCAGTTGAGTTTTTAATTAAAAGCAAATTTACTGCTCAGAAAAAAAAGCACTTTACTGAAAACTTAGGAGACAACTCCTTTATCTATAAATCAGGTTGAACACATAGTATTTTAAAAGTATTAAGCTTCAGCTTGTGACAGGGTATAATTTCCAGGTATAAAAACTCCAGAACTTCCGGATTAATCTTAAAACCTAAAGAAGGTGGTGTAGAAAATATTTTTACTTTCCTGTATTCTTGCTGTGGCATGCAAACTGCTCGCTTGCTTTATTAATGGGGTACAAAAGGAATATATTTTGTTAAAAATAACTGACTGAACAGAGCAGATATATTCACCTGGACTGAAATACATGGGTTTTTTCATCCATGGTGCATGCCAAACCCGTGTAACCACGTCTAAAAATTCTGCTTACAATGCAAAACAATAGTTATTCAATAAACTACAGATTTGAAGCCGTTAATAACAATTTATTGTGATGGATAAGAAACTGCATATAAACACTTGTAGAGGGGGACATCGATGTAAAGAATCTATTGCAAATTCATGTTGTGGTCTATTCTATTTGGCTACTGACTCATTCTCAATCACTGTGACCACGTATTTCCACTAAATTAACAACCACTCGGCTTTTAGCACCGCCTAATTTGAAAGAACAGAGATTGCCCAATTTTGGCTAAGTATTTTGCTGTCCACAGAAAAATCTCTCCTTTTGGTTTTTAGTTTTTGTTTTAAAGACGAATTAAATTTAAAGCCATGTTCAGTGAAAGCTAATTTTGCAGAGCAAAAAAATATCTCAGAAATACCTTAGAGTAAAACCAAGCCATGCTTTGGAAGCTAGAGAAATAAATAAATGGCAAGACCCGAAACAGTTGAGCTACGCAAACTTCTGGTTTGTTAGCTCATAGGAACCTATGATTTCTGATCCAAACTACTACGATTATCTTCATCAATAAAGAAAAGAAAAAGGAAAACAGTGCCATACTGAGTCAGATCACTTTATGCAGTTCCATCTGAAAGGACAGATATTTTGAAGCTCTTTGATAGAATAAATGCATTGCCATCAACTAATGTAACTAAAAATTAAATGCCCAATAAAGTACACTCATAAAAATCTAAGACCAGATGAAATTAGCAGTTTGGTTGAATTCTGCAGCTGAGACAATCAATTAAAACGTCTCCCATATGACAAGAGATTGTACTTTCTGTGGTGCGTTTCACTACATAAAACTCTTAGAAGTTCAAAATGTGGCTGGCATTACACTGAAATCTAGTCAAACAGGACCAGACTTACAAGCTATATTTCAGTTAATGATTTTGAAATGAATTCAAGTTGAAATTAGGACCACAGTTGATTATTTTTTTATTTATTTTTAATCTTGTAGTACAAGACCTGTGTTTGTATCTGCTTTATTTATTTTGGTGTATGTGGGGGGCAAGTCTTCTTTTTCCACTCTGAATCAATTGCAATTGATTCTAACCAGAAGGCTGCTGACAAAGGTGACATCTGGTTTGAATCCAGTTGTGGAGCAGTTAGAAATGAACTCATCTCAGCTGACAGCAAGGAGCCTTCTATCCTTAGTCTCTTTTTGGAAAGTCATAATACAAGTGTTGTTAAAGGCTTTAGTCTGAGTGCTTGTTTGTTTAAGTGAGGAGGCATTGCAAAGCCTCTCTTACATTAAAAGTGCAGATGCCTCAGTTTACCTGGAGAAAATTTAGCTTAAGATGCCTGTTTAAACCTGTTTCAGTTGGGGAGATACAGCCATACCTTGTGCTTTCACGAGGTTCTGACAAGAACAGGCAGAAAATACGGCCTGCCTTAACTGATGGTGCTTATACTTTTTGTTGTCCTTAAGTTACAAGCTAACAAATACTATCTTGAAATTTTTCATTCAGGTGTTAGTGACAAGCAACAGCTTTTATTGACCATATTTGCAACATATAAATCACAGAAGGGTTTGAGTTGGAAGGAACCTTTAAGGATCATCTAGTTCCAACCCCCTGCCCTGGGCAGGGACACCTCCCACCAGACCAAGTTGCCCAAAGCCCCGTCCAACCTGGCCTCGAGCACCGCCAGGGATGGGGCAGCCACAACCTCTCTGGGCAACCTGGGCCAGGGGCTCACCACCCTCACAGCCAAGAATCTTTTCCTTATATCCAATCTAAATCTACCCTCTTTCAGTTTAAAACCATTGCACCCCATCCTGTCACTACAGGCCTTGGGAAAAAGTCTCTTTTTCTTATAATCCCCTTTTATATACTGATGGATTTGGAGCTGAAAATCTCACAAGCCTGAAGTCAGCCAGTATTCCAGTAGGTACTGTATGCAGTTTGGGCATCAGCTATTAGAATGAACCATCACTTTTCACACATGTAGTCAGAACACTTACTTAGAAGCATGTAATAAGTTCAACCTGTTCTACGTTGGGGTAGGAGTTTGGAAATGTTATCCAGTCTGTTCTTAGAAGACTTTGTACAATTCATTTCCTTTATTCCTTTACAAAATCTGGACCATAGTATCAATGGAAACCACTTTGCCACTATGTGTTTTGCCCTTGGCAAGGTAAATCATAACACGATTCTGGTGTACCAGAGCCTTCAACTCAACCATTCTCATACTGCCAGTCACTTTAAAAGCCCTCTCACCATCACTTGTCTAAGAAGCTGCGTTGAAAACTTAGTAAGTTGGACCCAAAGCCTGGATTTCGCCTCCCACCCTGTAACCATATGCTTTTTCTTAAGTCGTAGATGGGTAGATGACCTAAGTCAGTAAACTAAGACAATAAAAGCTCTAAGGTTCATGGGCAATTGACTGAGTTCACAAAATAAGGCTGTCAGTTTAGCAATATGGACTGACTTTCATTATATTATCTGTTACAGAAATTCACTTACTTTATAATTTGATCAGGTACTGCCTTATTTTTGAATCTAGGTTGCTCCTCCAGGACTGGTTGCACTGTAAAACACTGGATATCTGAAATTGTGAAAGTTAAGGGCATTTTATGAAGTATCAGTATGAAATACTGTAGACTGCAGGAGAAATTTTATTAAAAAAAAAAAAAAAGATACTTCCTGATGAAAAACGTGCAGGGTTCATTTGTGGAGCTTTCTTGGCCAAAAAAGGAAAAATCTGCCAGTAGTAACCAGTGAATATATATTAATATTAATTTTGAACTGTGTATTTTTATTATTTACTGAGCTTGAATATCTTTAGCTGAATTTATCACACTGAATCATTCATTAAATTTTAAAGCCCAGCTAACTCACAAAAATAACATCAACAACATCTGATGTTAGCACTTTCACTATTTAGCTTTCGGCATGCATAATGTCATGATGTTTAGCATTTCATCTTTGAAATCTGTAATTGAGCAGCCCTTTTACCCAAGATTTCCTTTTTCTATGAAAGTGTTATTTTTTAAGTTGAGTAGTGTATTTGTAACTAAATATATCATATTCTTACATATTTCAGTGTATTGGAAACTCATGCCCTCTGGTTAGATTCTGCAGCTTTTCCTTAAGTGCCTAAGTGGTGCATATCTCCTGTTAGTTGCAAATAGACTTGAGCAAATTCTACTTTGAGAAAGGACTGAAGCATATCATCTCAAAAAAAAAATAAATAGTTAAGACACAAGACAGACTTATCAGAGCTTTGCTCTCAAGCTTCATGTACTATTTTAGACAAGTCTGTATACTCTGTATACTCTCTGCTTCAGTCCCAACAGTGTGAGAAGAAAGCAGTATTCCTTTTCTCCTCCAGCAGTTCCAGCAGAATAGACTCAAGCGAACATGTGAAATGTTACAATGTTACCTTGACAATTAATAAAGGAAAAGCAACACGTGAAAAAAAGTATCTGATACAATGAGGTGATTTCATATCTGCTCAGCCAGTAATGACTTAAATCAGAACATGAAGAAAAAGATAATGCGTGCAAGCAACTGTTAGAGTACTTCATCAGAAGAATCATTTAGCACATTCTAAAAGATGGTTAATGATATTTATCAGCTAATTTTCCTAGGAAAACTTCCAAGAGTGACATAAGGCATGTTTATGTTGCCAAAAAATAAAGGTGATACCCAAGTGCTGTGCCAGTCAGGAAAATGTTCAAGGAAGACGTGAATTTAATATCCAGACACAACAGCTAGGAAGGTGAGGTAATAGACAACTTGCTGCTTTAAACTTGGCCAATTCAAGTGTTCATCACTGGTTTTGCCATTTGAAGAAAATAAAGGCAAACCATGTATGAACTCAAATGTATTTTCTTCACCACAAGGGTTGTCAAGCACTGGAACAGGCCGCCCACAGAAGCGGCTGAGTCACCATCCTTGGAGGTATTGAAAAGACGGAGATGTGCCAGTTAGGGACATGGTTTCGTGGTGGACTAGGTTTATGTTTGGGCTCAACCTTACGGTCTTTCCCAACCTAAATGATTCTATGATGACTGAAAGAGACACACTTCTTAGAACTGTGAGAAAAACAGGAGCAAACACCTTAGGAACAAACCAAAAAAGACATGCAGGACATATAAGTAAAACTGCAAACTGAGCTGCCACATTAATAAACTTTCAGCCTTTTTAGGAAATGATTGTTCCACATTATTGCAGAAAACAAGGTTTCCCCAACGCGCATTCGTTGTGTAACGTCCCACGTGTTCAAGGATACATTGACCAGGAGAGTTTTTGACATCCTCTCCAGGTGCTGAGGTGGTGTTCATCTTCTCTGCGCTGGGAAACTGACTCATCAGCTGTGCCTGGAAATCCTCTCTCCTCTCATATTCCTTCCCACGATAGATGAATACTTTGTTCTGCAAGGAACATATAGCTCGTTTCTTGGGCTGTATGATGCTGAGGCAGAAGTTATAGATGCATGTTTATAAGTACAAAGACACAACGGGGTCTCCAAATTTTGGAATGAGTGTTACTGTTTTCTGAATGTTAATTAACTGTAAAGCACGACACCATTTTGACCAGGTGCTGGAATGCAGCCCTGACTCTCCAGAGACCCTACGTCACGCTGCTGGACAGAAGGAAGATAAACTGGCATCACCACTGAGGATGCTCCTGTAGAGCACAATAAAACCAGAATGGGAGGTAAAACTAGTGAAATTCCTTTTTTTTCTTGTCTGTCAAGTAAAATGATTTCCTTTCAAATATGTTCTGGGTCCAGGTTTCACATCTTTCTAATACCAACATATAGGTTTCCCCTGCCTGCTCCTTCTCCTTGGTATTATGAAATGTCCTCATTTATGACACAGTCTAACCCCAAATGTGGTCACCTGTGGTTCAGTTTGCTTCATTTAGCAGGATACTTGTATAACACCAGAAACAAGAGGTACATGTGTCCTTTGGTTTAATATTAGCATATACTTTCACTGTTTTTCCAGTGTTTTCAAGGCAACTTTGGCCCTTAAAACTGGGAAAGAGAGGTCTTTCATTGGTTTTCAAATGTGAGGAGAGCTATTATGTTCATTGTAGTATGTAAGAAAAGATATTTTTTTTCTACCAGAAAACATCAAATATTCAGGTTAGTTGTATGCTCTGGAAACGTGCGCTACTGTGCTTAAAAGAAAGCAATGATCTTTTAAAAAACTAAAGCATAAGCCAGTTGTGCATGACTTCCTAAGTTCGGCAGGTTTCTTGAAAAAACAGACCCTCTGGATTCTTGATTTCACACATGGTAGTAAAAAATGGAGAAAAGTAAAGCAAACGGAGAGACTAGACTCAGTATATAGACGTCCGTTTAATGAAAACAGTTCAAACTTAGCATAAGTGTCCTAAGATATCAACTAGCTGTTACCATTCAGGAAAAAACTCAAGAGTAACACAAAACAGCTGTTAAGTCTCTCTTTAAGAACTAGTGTAGAGAAATTATCAGATGACAACAAAAATGCAACAGTAAATCTCCAGCAGACAGAGTTGTGTATTGTGAGGCCACAGTATGTTCTGCAGGGCATCAGTTCAGAAAGCACTGGACAAATTCACCATAGAACGATCCATGAAGGGCTGGAAAACAAAACTGCTACCTTCAAACCGGGAAGCTGCTTATCGGGTAAGTGGGGAATATATACCAGGTCACTATTACTACATACCTATTCTGTATTATACTCTTCCCTGCCCTACTTATCTACTATTTCCCACTGTTAAAGACACAGTATTGGGCTATAGAATACATTGGTCTGAAAAATATGCTGTTTCTACATTCGTAGTGTGTTTCAACTGTAGCTGAGAGGCAATATAAATTTGAAAATCTTGTCAATTCTTGACAAGGTCCGACAAAAACACCAAGCTTATGTGAAACAGAATTTTGGATTTAATTTGAATACAAGTTAGTTAATAACATTCTACTAGTTATCACTAACCTGTGTGGGGACTCATCTGAGAAATATGTACCATAAGAGCTGCCCATACCAAATGACATCCTATTGCTGCATTTGGCTCGTGTATCACCTTCACTACCTGATAGTTCTTCTAGTTTCCACAATTAAACTGAGAGAAAGAATCAGCATAAAAGCATCTGAAAACATTTCATGTATATTCTTACGAGTAACAATTCAGATTTTGACTACAGTCCTGCATCCAAGCAAAACTAAATCCTTGGCAAATCTTCGCAGAGACTCACTTGCGTTAGCAGAGCATGCTCGTATTTTTAGAAGCATACGAAAACAGATGAAAAAAAAAGTAAGAATTTAAACAGGTTTACCCTTAGAAATGTGGGGAATCCTTGTCCATAATACCCAACAGCAAAATAGTCTGGTTTAGGTCTCAGAATTTTCATGATGTTTTCATAGAACTTTGCTTGTTGAATCTGAAAGCAAAACCAACTGTAATTACTTCTGTTTGATTTTTTTTCAATTTGTTTTTTAACATCTACAGCAGTACTACACTACATACTACAGCTGTCAGTGGACATGCAAGAGCTATCAATTATCAGCTGATAAGCTACAGCAATAAGCATTAGCATGCACGTGACTGCTATGGCACGTTAAATATTGTTTACATTTATATGCAAATGTAACACATAGCTAAATGTGTATGGCTTCAACTTCAATTATTTGACCTCGGAATCAAGCTTACCCTTAATTTACTAGTGTGAAAAGAAAAAAAGCAAACACCAAAGTCATACTTGGCACTTTACATTTTAAACACTAAACTGATAAGATTATTGAAATAACACCGTTGGAAAAACTCCGTTTCAGGCGTCTCCTGAGGTACGGATCAAGTGAAGCTTTTGCCCTAGTGTCACGCTACGGACATACTCCAACAACGCTGGCTTCCAGAAAATAATCCGTGTCATTTAGGTTTACTATTTTTATTTCCCATGTTATATCTATGACGCAACAATGCAACTTAAATGGAATTGGTAAAAATATTGTCTTTATCTTTTAGTTTATGACAAAAGCAGAACTGAATGTAAGGAAAAGTAGCCTTCTTTATAGACAACACTGTTCAAGAAAATGATGTTTTGATTCCTGTGGTTTCTTTATGGAAGTTTCAGGGATATCTATTGAATGAACCTTAAACATTTGTTAAAGATCATGCAAGTGTGGAAAAAAGGTACGTGGGAAGGGGGTTCTTTTTAGATTAATTCAATTTTAATGAAAACAAGTAATTGAAAATTTAGTCTTCCTTCAAAATCTTACTTCTAGCCTTTGGACCTAGTTCTAATTCCTTGTGATATATTACTTCCCCAGTCCCTGATTAGGACAGAATTCTTTAGGCTTGTCAAGATTTGAGTTCCTAAAATTTCAAGAAATTTAAAGAAAAATTTCAGGGAAAAAAATGCATCCAGGTGCATTTTCTACCCTATAGCCGAACAAAGGCTTCAAAAACCTGTTCTATTTCTTTTCTATATGGGCTTTAACTTGTGCTAAGTGAGAACATGTTTATTTCATCTATAGCAGTTTCAAAAAAAAAAAAAAAAAAAGCAGATGTCCATGCAACTTGAACAAACAGTTCTTTAGGAATCTCTCCTTTACCACAGGATTGTTACAATAAAGCATAGCAACTCTTTGACAAATGAATTAAAAATCAATTTTAGACAACAAGCTCATAAGCAGCTCTATTTATTGTAGCTCAAAAGTACTTATTTCTGTGACTGAAATAATTTGAAGACCTGTATATAAATCTTACCAGGTTCTGACTTAGAAGTTCATAGTCAAAAACTTCCTTTTCATATTGCTCTGCAAGTTCTTTGCATAAGGATATGGCTTCTTCCCACATCTGCAACGCAACCACATGTTCCAAAAAGTAAATCCAGTACCAACAAATAAGTTTTTAATGCATCACTGTTTTAACTACAGTTTTATTGATTATGCTGTCCTTAAACTGCAGTCATTTATTAATTGCACATTTAGAATGGAAGACTCAAGGCAATCATAAAGTTTAGGAAAGCAGATTAATTGAAAAAATAGAAGTGCTTTATGGTTCAGTATAGGAAGTAATAAGTAAACGTACTTTATTCTTACAGTAAGATAATAAAAAAATCACCTAAGCTTTCAGATACATTAGAAAAGAAGAGTCAATCACTAAGGTGCATAACATCCTGAATATACCCCACGCAGAGGAGCACTGTATGAGGGGACTGACACCTGCCTCTCTAAAATAAACACACTAATTTTTACAAGAAATCCTGAAGCATACATAAACATAGGTGGCCTTGCATATGGCACCTCTCCTAGTCAGCTAAAAAACTACGAGACTTAAATTGCCACTTGCCAGGAGTAGCAGCTTGTTTCTTTACACACAACTTAATACCTACCTCTGAAAATTACTGCCAGGAATTACAGAGCTGCATTGGAAAGACGAGGACGGTTTTTCCTCATCTGCTACAGGCACTTAATGAATGCAGCACAAAAGCAGTCTTAAAGCAGACACTCTCTTGAGGATATTTCTCAAATTCTGTCAGTCACATCTACTCAGAATAAAGGAGGCAAAAGGGGGTTTCTCTACTGATGGGAGGTCACTGGTGCTCACACGCACTGGGACCATTGTTACATGGTGCCATGTACTTCGGCTGGGGAGTTCTGCGCCCGACAGCTGCAAACCTCCTCTGCTCCCTCCGAGGAGAACCTGAAGGCTGGGTAGACTGGATTATTCTGATACCGTGGGTGGGGACTGCTACACTCTAGTTCGTTCAGATGCTGACAAAAAACCTGGGAAGTTATAAATAGCACTGCATTTTCCTGCACAGTGCTGAAACACCAAAAACTTTCTATCTTCTGAATTATGGGAGGGCCTCTCGTGGGGGAGTTATGCCTCTATTTTGCAAGAGGCAGTAATGAATTGCCTTCCCCCTTCAAACCTTGAGCTATAGCTCAACAGAACATAATGACTCAAAGGCCTTATTGGGTCATACCATTCATTATCCAGCACTGCAGAATTTTTCCCTGCTTTCTAGTCCTTTGCTTTATTTCCAAAAATCTCGCCTCTACTGTCATTGTATTGACAGGCAATTTTATTAACATATTTTTTTAAAAAAGCTGAACTACACCCAGGTACTGCACATCAAACTACTACATTTTAACTTTGGGATGCAATTCTCAGACTTCTGTGAAACAAGTATGTCCATTTTGAACCGACTGGTTTTTGGAAGATAATGACCAAATGGATTAGAAATGCAATCTGTGTAGTCAGTATTCTTTTCCTAGTAAAGGAAAGTACATTGAACAATTTTTATTATTTTATTACTGTCTGACAGAGATGTTTGTGACCAGTATCGACATCAGCCCTCTTTCTTTGTGAATGTGGTTATTGAAAGAATACATTGATACAGAACAGATATACTCTGTGAATAAGCCTTCAGGCACAATTTTTACTTGACCCACATTCCAAAGAGGATTTCCTATGCAAACGCTTTATACCGAGCGCCTTCATTAAATACTATTATACAGAGTAACTCAGTAAAAAGATTTGGCAGCAGGAGGAAATCTACAGACCTACCTTTCCTTTGTCAAAGTATTCTATGATCTTCTCATACAAATTCTCTTTCAAGTGTCGATAGGTCTGTGAACACTGGAACTCTGTTGACATGACCTGGGGTGCACACTGTTCATCTGACCACTGAGAATAAAAACACATTAAAAAAACATGATTTTGGAGTTCAACATCTCACACACACTTCCACCTTCCCCCGGGGTCTGGCTCCTGGGCTCTTCTAAGTGTTTTTTTTTCTCCAGTCTTTTTTACCCTTCCACAAAGAAACTGGGAAAGGCACTGGAAATGTTTTCACCACCTCTTCAAACAAGTGCTGTAGTTCATGTGATAACCAGGACTGGACATAGCATTTTAAAAACCTGTGTTCCTTCCTGCCCCCACCCAAAAAATTTTGGATAAAAACCTATGTGAGACAATTAGTTCACTTCATTTCGGTGATGTCATCCTGACTGATTTGGTTTTCATTTTTGTTGTATTAGAATACTTGCACATAATATTATCTTTGTTTATAGCAGTACATACAATGTGCCTCATAGTTTTGTTTAGTTTTGCCTCGGGTTTTTTTTTTTAGTTTTGCCTCATAGTTTTGTTTAGACAAGAGTCAAAATGAAATTTGAGCAAAATAGCACAGTGAAAAGCCAAATTGATACGGTTCTGCACTAAAAGAAATTACATAGGAAATCTCAAATTGTTGCTAAAGAATATTTAAGTTTTGAATTTTCCCGTGAAATGGAAATGCATCTTACTGACCATTTCTTTGGATAACATCAGTTACAATAAGAATAAACATTAGTTCTAGCAAAAAATAATTACGAGCTACAAAAGAAAACACGCATAATTTGGCAGAGCGATCCAGATCATTTAAAATGAAAACTCAGATGTCCCCCTGTGATAGTTGGAAAAGATTGCGTTTGATTTTCATCATTGTCATGTTTGGGACAGTAAAAAAATCAGCAAAATGAAAACCAAATGGAAGTTAAATGGCTTCAGAATTTGCACACAATGTTCTCACTATAATATTGCTACAATATTTAGTTCTACCAATATGTGGCTTTTAATCACCGACTGAAAACACAATTTCAACAATTAACGTTAATTTTTTATGACCTACTGCAGTATTTTTAACTAGAAACTTGAATGTCCTGTGGAAAATAACTAATATGCAGTAAACCAGAGATTAAGACAATAACTTTTTAATTTATACATTTGAGAATTGCAAAAGGCTATTTACTGAGTTTAGAAAATCAAACCTTCAAGAGCCACGTATGGAGTAGAAGGGTATATGCTGCTTCCGTGTAATTCTCACAATCTAAATGAAGATCTCGCAATTTATACAAATATCTGTTAGAGGAGAGAACAAGAATTAGACTAGATAATGACATGACTGGCATACTAAGTGTCAAATAAGTTCTAGATAAACTCTAACGGAAGCTTCATAGATGTCATGGAGTCACTACCCAAAGAGTCTTTAAGCACACTCTAGAAGGCTCAAAGCTCCGTGTGTTTGTTCAGACAACGTTCTGTTCTCTGTATGCTGAAACACTGTGCACAAAAGGAGGAGAAAGAGCTAATCTCCCTCTGTGAATTGCTGTCACTCCACCTCTGAGCAGAAGAGCTACAAGACTCAAGGTCTCAAGTCAGACCTCCAAGTCCGCTATTTCTGGACTGTTACTAAAGATTGCTGCCTTTCTCTGTAGCACTTTTTGATTGCATGTAAACAGATGCAAGCACAACAGATAACACATGGTAAAGCAGAAAACAGAAAATACCAGCGCAGAAGGACAAAGCAAGTCCCCATAAACCTGGAAGGTGGTAGGGGCAGAAGCGTTGTTCTAAGTTACATGTTGCCATGGTTCTGGATCCCTGGGGCAGCATTGCTGCTACCAGCACAACCATTGCCCATCATGGTAACTCAAGCCATATCTCTTCCAGCAGCCAGACAGAAAAAGCGGGTCCTCTTCCACACAACAGGAGTTTTGACACAGGAATTCTGACACCTTCCTGCAGCAGTTCAAGGCATTACCGTTCCCAGTTGCCAACCCAGCTCAGCAATGCCTGCAGAGGGAGGGTTGCTTCTCCCTGGTCACTCCAGCTCATAGCTCCAGGTTTAGCTCTGAATCCCCTTCAGTGCTCATTTCCGCTGAGATTCGGGGCTTTGCACTGCAGCGGCTGAGGTGCAGAGGGTTCTGCAGGTTTTGCAGAATGAGAGGAGAGGCAGGAAATAGTGAGCTTTGGAACAGCAAGATTTGCTGCAGCTCATATGCAAAAGTCTTGGAGAGAGTAACAGGCCATGTCGCATCTGAGAGGATTTGGTAGTATAGCTATAGCTCTCACAGAAAAATGCTTTACCAGTAACTCTGCATTGCATGCTGTCGCATATTTAAAGAGGCCACGCAGTTCTACAAAACTTGAATGTTTTTCATGCCATTCTAAATGCCTGATACATCCTCCATCAAACCTCAAATCTAGACTTATTTTCTTTATTTAAAACAATAGACAATGAATGCTGAGTGATTTGATGAAGTAAAAGTTGATTTTTGGAGAAAAAAATGCTGCTGCCGAATATATACAATAGATTGCAAATCACTGAAGGCTAAGCAAACAATGGAGTAAGAATACAAATGAGGCCAGGACTACAGCGGAGTCACAGCGATGCTAAACTAACGGTAAGTAACAGAAATCCAAGTACAACGATAAAACCAGAATTTATAAGAGAATATTATTGCCCTGTCCAAAACAGATCCAATAGAACAACTGCCATACCTGATATACATCTCTTCACGGTTAATGTCCTTGTAGAAATTCTAGGGACACAAACATTTAAAAGTTATCTCCTAATGTCTTTTATTAATGCACAAGATAAAAATATAGAGAGAGAGGTTTTGCTTTTCTTGCTAGTTGGATAGCATAAGAAATACATTATTTACACGCCATCTTAAGTTTAAACCTGGCACTACTACTTCAATTAACATTTTAATTAGTTATTGGTATGTATTATTATTATACGTACTTCTCCTAGTTCACTAATAAAATCATTAGTGAAAGTTTTTCTGTTGGAGAAGAGGAAAATGTCGTTATCCAAATGCACTAACATAACAAACTACAAGCTCTGGCTACCCTCGATGGCCAGAAAAGCAGCTGGTATTTATTGAAGCTGGTCTGTAACACTGTTGATACGAAACACTGTCGTGCAATACCTCTAAAGGGGGTAACTCCAGGAATGAAGCCTGTGTTTGTCACACAACACTTGTGCAGGTACATGAGTTGCTAAGGCTGTGCAAAATGTATGACAAGAATTGCCTCCTGAAGAGCTGCAGGAATCTATACCGCATTGCGCAGCGATTACTGAGGAACAGAGAGTATGTGAGTGCAATACATATTAACCACGTTCTCTTTCCAACCTTTAAAGGTGGTTCCTCTTCAGCTTAGAGGAATTTCCTCGTGGAGAAGTCTCTATATGCGATATCCTCATTACAAAATAGGAATGGAAAAAAGATTGGGTGGCCTAGAACCAGATCAGAGACTCAGATTTTCTCGGCACCTTACAGCTTTCTTCCCCAGATTTAAAAAACGTAATTGTTGAGTTGCTAAAGCAGACAGTGGGTTAGTTCCTCATGCAAAACTTGACTCTGGCAAAAACCCACTGTTATGTTAAGCCTATCAAAAGGTGGAGGTGATTCTCCACAGAATCAAAGTGGATAAAACATACAAGCAAACCCAAAGAACTGCGTGGACGTTACTTTCAGGTTTATGCATATATCCACGCCGATAGATACAAAAATCCCTTGCCTCAGAGTTTAAATCACTACTGAGCACTGTCAATCACTCCTGTCCCCAGGAAGATTTCCCTTCATCCTTAGTAAATGGATTCTAAAGCTCTTCCCCATTCTCACACTAGAATTACAAGAGCGACCATACCAGTAAGTTCACGGTGCAGCTCATGCGATTGTCCTTGCTTTCATCATTCATCACAGTTCGGTAATCCAGCAGTTTTTCCAGGAGGCCTTTAACTAGGCTGACAAAACTTTCAACCAAGGTAAAAATGGCAGGATACTGACGTGCACACTCTGTAAGTCTGCAAATACAAGGAAAAAAAAAAAGTTTTTACAATACTGTGAAAATCAGTGTCCCAGCAGCTCAAAAACTGTTTGGACCTGAAGGCAAATATGAATTAGAGCTAACGCAACTTCGAACGCACTGGAAATTCCCTTTGTGGGTTGGTAAGTTAGATATCCAGAAGGCAGATGGGATATAAATCAAAAGAAAAAAAAATGAAATATTTACTTTTCCTGTCTGAAAATGACTTCAAATTCAAGGCTATACCCACAATTTCAGAACAGAGTGACCTGCATCTGTGGTATTACAAGCTCAATCCTCTGGAATGCCACACTACTGCAATAAACATTAGACCTTTCTTTCCTCTTTTCCTCTTATTGTGCAACATAAAATGCAACAATTATTCTTCTCTTGGTACAGTTACATGTGAGTAGAAAGTTCAAACTGACAAATTATAGTTTTAAGTCAAAAAAGACCACCACAAACAAGACCTCATCAGAGCAATTTGCACTTGAGAAATAAGAAAAGCAAACAATAAACTTTCTTCAGATTAAAAAGAGCAGTCAGTTCACTTTTGATAAAAGTATAGGAAAGTGAGTTTTATACATCATCAGCAGATTCCAATTGACATTAATAAAATATTCGCATATACTGTTTCTATAAATTGCTGAAGTGATTTAGGAGCTTTGTCTTTATCATACCTTGGTTTTCAAAGTTTAACAGTTTAAACATTATGAAATGATTACCAGCATCTCATTAAGCATTATTTTCTTTCTTTCCTTAAGAGCTTGTTTCCTCTTCTTAGCATTCTGATTTTCCATTGGGACTCTCTAACATTTTTTGTCATTAGCATTTTTAATATTATACAGGAAAAATGGGGTTATTTTACAGGTATAAGTATCAGAAACAGGATAAAATGCTAACAAAGGAAAGTACAGCCACCATTTCAGTGACTCTAATGAATTTTTGCCATAGGTTCCCCTGGAGCGACAGCAAACAAGGCAGAGCTGTGGACATGAGTTGGCTGTGAAATGAACCTGAGTCACCAAGACACCACATTTCCTTCCAATACAAGCAGAAAAACACTGACGTAAAACAGAAGCTATTGCTACATCTCACCCAGGATATAGTACATAACTCCAGTCACTAAAGATGAACTGAAGTACACATAGAGAACAACTACAAAATGAGCGGGAGCGAGCAATACCTGTCTCACGAGGGAAGATTTAAAAAGTTGTCTTGCTCAGCTTTATACAATAACCCAAATAAAAAGGACCCATAAAACTTTTAGAAGATTTTTTTTTTTTCTCCCCAGGAGGGAGCAAGAAACCTTTGAATTTTTAAACAGAGTTTGAATAAAATAGAAGTTTTAAAATAAAAAATAATTTCAATAAAGCTCAAGAAAACAACACGGGCCACTGAAATGATGGGGACCTGGAAAGCTTCCAAATGCTCTTTTCTGTTGTGCCTATATTAGTAACTAAAACATGCCAGAACTCATTTTCGGAGCCTGAGGAAAAGTGGCATAGCACAACTTGTACCCGTATAGCTACATTTCCCTCCAGTTCCCAAAACAGGGCAGCCTTGGCTATTCTGCCTCCTGAGAACAGCCTCCCATCTGTTCCATATTATCCCGGCTCTTCCTTGGTGTCGTCTGGGACAGCATCCATTAGCACACAACCCTGCCACGGCGCACGCTAACATTTAGGACTATGACAACTGCAAGGCAGTGATTAAACTTCTGCTGGTCCGATTTAGTTTACTGGGCCTGGGGAAGTTCCCAGCAACCAAGCAGTGTGGGCAAGAGTTGGATACAGCGCTGGGTGAGCATCAACACACAGGGCAGTCATTGACTACTGCCAAATAGCTGCACTCAGGTGGCAACTGGAACTGTGCAGGAATGCGGACAGTTACAGGAAATTAGTTGATGCAAATATGAGCAAATTAATAAATCTGGACCCAGTTTAACTGGGTGCCTACCCAGTTGCAATGGGGAGTTGAGGATAGAGGCTTGAAATCCCTGCTTTGGAAGGTGTGAAGGCAGGAAGATTCTAAACAAAAACAAACAAACAAAAACAGCAGAGAGAAGAGAACAGGGTCCTACCACAAACAAGTCACCAGCCTCCGCTTCAACTGTCCCTCTACAGGCATCATTAAACAACTTCAAGGATGGAACAAAAAAAATATTATCTGGAGATAATATGAAGTGACATCTTTAGAAACGTGGAAACCTTGAACTTGAAGTGTTGCAGAACATGGGAGAGTATCAAGAGGAAAAAACCAGATATGTCAAAGAAAAAAGGGTTCCTAGGAAAGACAGAAAGATCAAATACTATGTAATATATCTGATGAGACTATTTAACTGCACTACTGAGAGATGGGGTTTAACTGGATAGGTACCAGTTCGCTAGAAAAATACGAATGTAAGAGTAAAGTGCAAACAAGACATGCGAACAACGTTACACAGGTCAGAAAAAGTAAACCTCAAAGAGTCTCATACACAAGATCTGAAGGAAGCTTTTCTCTTTGCATTGATAAACTCTCGGTTTGAATACTCTTGCCAGCTTTAAGGCAATGTAGTATTTCAAAATAGATGTAGACATTGTAGGAATGTCCAGAAAACATTGCATGTGATAAACTGAAATACTGAGGTTGTTTACCCTAAAGAGAAGACCAAAGGACACTTGACAGCAACATTCCAATTTGTTAAAAGCTGCTGCAAAGAGAAGCAGAATAAATGATTCTTTATGTCCCCTGTGGGTAAAACAAGAAATAATTGGCGTAAACTGAGGCAAGGAAGATTTAGTATGGATGTTTGGCAAAAAACTTACTAGTAGCAAGGAAAGTTTAACACTGCAATAAATGTCCTCTGTGTCAGCTGAATGCCCAGCCCCGGAGATGATGAATTGTAGCGCCGGTTCAGGCAGGCATCGCCATTTAGGCTTCGCAGCAGTGTGGTTAAGGAAACTATGTGCTTACAGGCCTGTTTTCGGTCATAGCAAGAGCCAGTCTGAACATCTCTGCATCTCCTCTTAGCTATCCCAACACTTAAAGTCAAACAGTAAACATTCAAAATTGAAAAATTACTTTATTGCTCTCAGTTGATGTAGTCATTGCATGTTAGGAAGCGAAAGACACATTTTTAAAACTTCATCTGTCCTTGCCAGTGTTATCAGTTTCAAAGAATAGTTTTAGATTGCTTAAAAAGTGTCAGTAATTTTACTTTTTTCAAGTCTGCCTCTCTATATTTTATCTGCCTCCTCATAGGACAGTAATTAAACTGATATAGCAAACATTTCAATTATGTTTGATTTAAACAACGTTTCTTTTAAATTATGCTATTTGATTAGAATCTAATTACATATTGTTTATATATGATAACGTACACATTATTTATTATATAATTCAGTATTTTTTACAAAATTACGTTGCCACTGAAAGTAGACCTTTATCCACTGTGGTATACACAAAGATTTAATGCTTCCCCTGGTGAGGGATGGGATTTTGCAGATTGCTACCCCCTACCCAAAAATACAATCTATCCAAGGTAGCAGGCTTTGAGAGCAAACACATACACACTCAAATGTCACAAAGCCTGTGCTTAACTGCTTAATAACTATTATGTTCTCAGTGCTTGAGAAAGTGTATGATGGGTGACGTAGTTTCTCACTGTTGCAGTCTAAGGCAAAAGCTAGTAACAAATTCTCAGGGGCAGGCACAGGGATTCCAGCGCTGCCCGAAACATCACACACACAACCTGCCACAAGTGAAGCCACCGCTAGTAAGTCTGAGAATAAAACTGAATAAGGGCGGCCAAGAAAAGAAGGAGATGCTATATCTGGCTTTGGGATTGTTAGAAATATTTTTATTAAACTGTAGCACTTTGCAATATTCTCATCCCAGGATAGTCACTTTGTGTTAATTTAGAGAATTGGAGTCCAATCTAGACATCGGGAAAAGCAAGTAAGGCATTTTAAAATCCCTTCTTATTAGTGTGAAACAAAACCAAGAAAGGTTACAAAGAAAAATGGGGAAAGACTAAAAAGTGGGGTGAATATTTAATTATCTTGGCTTGAAAGTTGGATAGAGAACTGCAGGTTAGGTATAATTTCTTCATAATTTAGCTGGAGCACAAAATATTGAAAAACAACCATGAAAATAGTTTCAATGAGCAAAACTACACTTCAAACCAGGTTTAATGAAACAGTATGCTATTGCCAGTCCCTTCATAAAAAAAGCTGCTAAGATTCTATTTTATTCTTAAGTGAGGTTACCAACTTGAGAAGTGGTAAGGACTGCAAGATAAAACCACATCCTGAAGGTATTTCTTCTCATGCGCTACTTACATGGACTCAAAGAGCTGCATGTAGTGCTCGTCCCCTCGTCCTCCTTCCACCTCATGGTCCAACTTCAAAATGATTTCATTTTCAAACTAATAAAGAAAGAACAATCAAAACACTGAGCAGATACCGAGAGGTCAAACACATCTCAATATGGCATCAAGAGAGTCTCTTTGTAGAGTTATACCACATATTCCCAAGGGTTAAACACGTGAATATCTTCCGGCTGAACAGCGCACATCTGACTATCTCCAGATACCTGTTTCTTAGTACAAACTGATAAAAGAACCTGAGGAAACGGGTTACAGTATCTGCATCATGGGTTTTCATAGAACATCTCTGATTTGAAATGCAGGGCTTCAGAGTAAGTAGAATGACTGTCACTCAGATAAAATAGGAACAATCCTACAGTATGCGATACCCTATTTACTTGTTATTTGTTAGGTCTATCTAGACCCTAATTAGGAAACAGCGACATGTAAACAAAACCAGCAAGGAAGCTATTTTTGTAGTTAGTAGCAGTTAGTAGTATTCCTTCCTCTCTACTGCACCATTTTTTCAGTTTTGCTTTACAGTTGTGCCACTGCTTCATTCGGAGCCATCATCAGCCTCATTTCTCTACTTGTAAGGTCAGAAAGTACCCTTTGCCCCTCTCCGAACTGAAAAAGAACCTATGCAGCTTGTGCGCATATGAAGAGAGAAAACCTGTTAATACGTCTCCACTGGTCACACCTTGTTAGCTATCACTAGTCAGCCAACTCTTAGAACTCCGAGGCCAAATTAAAAGGTTTCCTTTTATCCCAAACTTTGCTTACTGAGAATCACGGAATCTTCAGAGTTGGAAGGGACCTCTAGAGATCATCTAGTCCAACTCCCCTGCTAAAGCAGGATTGCCCAGAGCACATTACTCAGGGCTGCATCCAGGCAGGTCTTGAAAGTCTCCAGAGAAGGGGACTCCACACCCTCCCTGGGCAGCCTGTTCCAGTGCTCTGTCACCCTCACTGTAAAGAAGTTTTTCCGTGAGAAGCGCCACATCCCAGTCTGCACAGTCGGCCTTGAAACTTCAGCTTAACTACTGGGCTCAGGCCTTATAATAAATTCCTTGAAGCTGGATATCTGAAGATGTTTTCTAAATTATTTACTTGCTGTTCCTGTTACACCCTGTATCTCCGGGTAGTTTTACATAATTAAGCAAGGGAACAATATCTCACAATATTCAGAAAAAGATAAAACCTATTTTTAAAGTTTGTCAGAGGTAAAGAAAAATTATCTGGGAAACTAATGCCAACCTGCAAAATTGTTGTTACAAATATGTGTGCAAATTGTCAATGACAATAGCCTGACATCTTTAAAGTGTAATAAACTCTGGCAACACCTCTGGAGAATTTCTAGCTAACAGACCATAGCAATATACCATTTCCTCTTCAAGAAATGCAAACACATGTCAGATTATATTTTAACCCAGCACTTTGCAGCATCATACCTTCATTATATAAAGCCTCTTTAAAATGTTATTGTGTTATTGCAATATAAATACATGAATGTAATTTGTCATTTCAAAGCCTTTGCAATACATCATACACAGGAAACTGCTGTATCATTTTGAAAGGGTTAATCCAACCTAACGTGGTTAGATCCGAATTTGTAATTAGTTACCGATGCCTTTACCATATACGATGCAGGCTGCATTCAGGTCCAGGCAATTAAAACCTGGAAACTCTAGTACATGCATATGATTTGTTTAGGGTTTTTTTTCCTTCCCCCCACCTTTTCCAAGCACCTTAAAGCATTAAGATTTGCAGGTTGAAATATATCCTCAAGTAGTTGATATTTATGTATCATACTTGTAACACAAATACAAAAGATGAGTTGGTTTTTTTCCTCAATATGAAATGAAAAGCGCCAGAGAAGAATTAAAAAAACAACAACAACAACAGAAAAACCCGAAGAACAAGTCAGTTGGAAATTTACTGGGAGAGGGTTGCAAGGAAAATATACTCCATTAATATTGCCCAGTGTAGACCAAGGCATTTTGAACCAAATTACTGTCTGTTCTAACCTTTTTTTGCTGCTCAGACATGATGTGAAACAATTTTTTTTTTAAAAGAACTAAAAAGTTCAAGTGTTTTAAAACAACCTAACTGGTTATTTCAATAGTGGAAAACAGAAAAATAATTAAAATTAATTTAATATAAAAATATTGCATGGCAGAAAATAATTTATTTCAATAAGCTTAGCAGCAATAAATATTAAAATGCTGCAGGTTTTAAGATGTAAAATAAAAATAAAAATAAATCACTAAAAGGCAGCCAGTCCATTAGCATAATTTTTCCCAAGCTTCAAATATTCTGCTGTGAAGAAGCCGGTATCTTTTTGCACCTGCAGGCTGGAAACTCAGCACAAATGTAAGCACATCATTGATGGAAATCCCCTTCGAGGCAGAGCCATTCTTCTATTAACCCCTCTCGAGCTCTAGCTGCAATGGCAATACATTCATTCTCTGGTCACCCACGCCAGTCTGACCTCGCTCTGTGCTCAGCTTTTCCTGAACACCGTCATCGCTTCTAAGCCTCTTGCATGATCATTTGCTTTGATTCTTCATTCCTTGACATCTCTTTTTGGCTTGTTATATGAAAACCCTAAAATTTATAAAAGCATTCCAAGATTCATCAGCTTGATTCACAGTCTGGGCTTTTAGCGCTGCTGACAGCCTGGACAAACCCTGTCCCTAAGCTGCTGGTTCATTTTGGGATCCCGCTGAAAGAAGGGCGAGACGTGAATCTCAAAGTCTTAGTGCAGCTATAGCCATTTTTTGTTCTCCTCCACCCAATTGTATCATGTTCAGATATCATCAGATGAGAAAACAGCTTGATAGCGATTTGTAAAGAACCTGCACAGTGAGAGAATTACAAGTTTTTAATACCAACACTTTTTTAAACTTTTCTAATGTGGCTGTCAATGTCTTCTTTATGCAGTCACAACACATCTCAATGCCCTCACCCCAATATTTCTACTAAAATCTTTGAACATTGTATGAATAAATTACTCAGGTGTGGCAAAACTTATATTAATTTTTTTATTTCTAATATTTCATGTAAGTACTGAGTGTTTCACATGGTTCCATACCGCGTGGTGAGGCAGCAGAAAGGAACGCCCGCTCGTTTATGTTTGCTCTGGTGCCATCTGAGTCACCTGGAGCTACACTAGAAATGGAAGATCGCTCGTGCTCCAAGAGTAAGCCCACGCGCTAGTGAGAGGAACGTGCGGAAGGCTGCAGATAATCCATTGGAGAACAACAGGAAATAAGTCTAAACCAGACTGTGCCAGGTGCTACGCCAAAGTTTGTCTCCAAGAAAGATCTGGCTTCAGAGAAAAGAAACCTTGCCATAACATTTTCAAAGGGAGGTGGGAAGGACCTACCACAAGGTTCCAGACAAGCCATTAACCCATCAAGAGGCACCGAGAAAGCATTAAAAAGCTACGAGATCTACATTGAAATAAAGCTCTGTTGCTTTACGTGGATATAATTATTAAAAGCACTATAAAAAAGACAGAGGATTCACCACTGTAGTAAAACAGAAAATGTTCGTGTTTTTTTTTTCTTTCACACAGTTTTCAGTATATGAATAATTCTGTTTTCTCTGGGGAGTGTTTCTGTGTAATTGAGATCTTTGGCAGACTGGGCTCCAGATCACCCCATGAGAGAACCGGAAGCCTTTCATGGTAGAAAGAATTTCTATAGTATTTTAGAGGTGGTAATAATTGCAGATAACTGCAATGCAAGATATTTTTCCATACTCTAAATATATCCTCATCAAAAAGTTCAGCCCTGAGCTGAAGAAGCCAAGCCCAAGGGTACATATAACAAAATAGTTCTTCCCCTCAGAACCCCAAGCAGGTCACGCGTATCTTTCAGACATGTTTTGGGAGGCACAGTTCCTTCAGTTGCAGAGAACGTGACATTCTAACTGAAAACATGGTACTACATGTACTCCTTCAAGTAGGTCACGATTAAAACTCTTCATCCAGAAAAATTACTCAGCATGTCTCAAGAACAAAGGCCAACTAATTCCCATTTTTCTCCTGAATATCTGATATCCTTCATTTTTGTCCTGAGATTCGGCTAAACAGGATCAGCAAATGTCAAACATCAAAGTTATTCCAGAATATAAGCAAATCAAATCATTTTGCCCCTAAAATCAAGTGCAATTGTGTTAAAACAACTTCTCAAACAAAAAGATTTGAAAGTTACATAATATGTAAAAAGCTCTATTTAAACATCCTTAGATCTATTCCTGAGAGCAACCTAAAAAAAAAAAAAAAATCCACATAAATTCAGAGTTTTAAGATAACTGACAGATACTACGTGCTTGCTACCCATTGGCTGTAGGATTCCTCAGGCTTCACCCTCTCCCAGCAGCGAGCTGCACACCAGAAGAACCGCCACCAGGATTCCTCAAGCAGTACTCACCAAAGACAGCGGGAAGCTGTGCATCCAGCCCCACACCTACCAGGTCATCCCGATGCTGGTAACTGCTCTTTAGACAGAAGACTGAAGTGGGCTGCCGCTGCTTTCAAGGAGCTTGAAACACTGTCTTGGGTGGCCTAACTTCTACACTCATCACACGAAAAGCTAGACACAGAAAATCAGGCAATAAAGATACGTGCTTCTTTTCTAGAGGGGCAGGGAGGAAGGCGCAATTTCAACCACTTCATATTTCTCAGACCAAGTCAAAACTACAAAACCACAGCTGTAGATGTGTGGAACTATAACTGTTCGTATGGTTATAATGCAGCACCAGGCAGATACGCTTCAAATAGAAATATTTAAATGCTTCACAGGGTTGATGTGAGACACAAGAACTTGGATACAAATTGCACACATGCCATACAATGGCACAGCCAGGTGACTTCTCCGGCTCAGCAGCAGGTATAACAGATTTTAAGATGACTCTGTAGGAAAATAATGTTCATGAAGAAACCAATAGCCCTGTTTTAAATGGGCACAGAATGGTTAAAATATTCTGCTGTCTGGATGAAGGGGAAAACTGAGAAAATAGGTTGCTTTTTATTATCAGTGGGATGCCTACATGGAAAAGGTCAAGCTGAATGTGAATTTGGACACCTGTACGGTATGCACACGGGAACCATTGATAGCAGAACAGGAGTAACTCCAGCAGCACGTACTCATCCGGTGTGTCAACAGAAGTTGGCAGTGAATGTTTCATCTCTGTGGCTACTGAATAGGCTCTACACTGTTCCTCAAAACACTTAATGATTTCAGATCTCAACATCTCCGTTTAAGAGACACTTCCCAAAATGTTCTCAGAGAAAACTGTAAGTTGTTCAGTAGAAACAGAAATCCTATTTTCTGATTTAAGTAGAAGGAAAGGACTACTACACTAGTACTATTTCTTAATTATTTTTTAATAGGAGTGTCAAATAAAAGGGAATCTTGTTTTCTCTTTGCAGGCCACAAAGAATTGTGTTTTGTTGGGAGTACCAATAGTCTGTGATCCAGAACAATTCTTTGTCCTGTTACTGGCAGGTTTTGCTACTCTAATATTAGCTCTTTCTCTGTAATTAGAACACAAATTAAAGATTGCCAGTGAAACAGCACATACTATACCAGTACTAGAGAATAAAGAGCTATCATTGAATTACAGAGAAACAGGAAAAAAAAATTACTGTGGCTGGTCCAGGCTGGAAAAGAAGTTTAAAGGGCTCAGAATTCATCTCTATGTGTAAGTAATATATGTATTAGTATATATATGTGTATTACTAACATGGGTAACATAGCTACAGGGCACTTTCAAGACAAGACAATATTAAACAAAAACATCCAATCCAGTCATTTTCTAGAGCTGAAGTCTGCGGACTTATTGGAGTAAGACAGAAATCTGTGAATATAGTGCAAGTCAAACACCAGTTAAAAATCATCCAGCTCTTAAATCCTTCCTAGTACTGATTCAGCAGGTAGAGAATTGATTACTTCTCTAAGAGGCAATAATTTCACAGATGCTGGATCTGAACAAAAAAACCTCTTCCTAAGCATCTTTCCTGCAGTTTCTCAACGAGCTGCAAAACAAGCCGGTTCCTTGAACCAAAATAAATAAAAAAGTTGCCAGAAATATAGAATAAAGTTTTAAGGTGTCTGTGCCAAAATTAAGCCCTGGAAGGGGTATTTCTCCTCTAACTTAAACAGAGTGTGCCTAATTGTCACTGGCACTAATTTGGCTTCAAAGCCACCTGCTTGTCTATCTAATAGATTCAAGAAATCTCCATATCCAAACACACTTCAATACCAAAGCACGAAAGATCTCCATTTTTTATACACGGACCGGTCTGAAGCACCAAGCCGTACAAACTTGGTTTCTGCTAACGAGATGATCTCACATCCTTCTGAAATCCTCACGCATAATAAAATTTCAAGAACTGAGAGTAAGAAACACGGGTATTTACAGCAATGATAAATCACTTGCACCAGAGGAGCTTGCTGAGAACACCTATATTCACCCATGTAGTAACCTTTTACAGCCGGTAGCTCAGAAAGATACAAGACTCCAATAGGCTGACTAAGAATAAATATCTGTCCTCTAACCCAACTAATAGCTGTGTAAGCCCGAGAACACGCCATCCGTCAGCACAATTTTCTGACACAGACCAGCAAGAGTCAGGAAGGGATGCAAATAGAGAAAACTTCCCCAGATGGCTTCAGCAACTGCTGGAACCAAGGAGAGACACTAAATTGAAAATACCAAACACGAACAGATTTACTTATTTGGCTGAAAATATAAACACAGATGAATTAATCTTTCCTAAGCCAAGTTAAATCCTTAATGTAACTTGAATCCATGTTTATTTCAGTATTTTCATTTACTCTGCAAAGAGCTAATCTCTCTCTCTTTCTAAGTCTTTTCCAGCTTTTGGTCTCAAATTCTCAGTTAGAACAAATATTACTAGATTGCTTGATGATGTGTCTTGCTTAGGGAAGTCTTCCTTTCAAGGAAAGATGGATGATCAGCATTTGGAGGATGGGATTCTTTTAATATCATGTGTCCAACAGAGAGGCAACAAGCTTCCCTCTATCTGTGAAGCAGAAGATATATTTGGAGCACTAATTCTATCCACAGACACTGAACAGAGTTGGATAAATGGCATTTCCAAGATTCCTAGCTCTCTGAGATAATGACAGACAGAGCCTTGATGGCTACAATTAGTAGATATTAATGGCTTCTTCCCTAGTTCTTCAATTAGAGTTAAAATTACAAACTTATATAACATTCCTTCTGGGTGACTGGAAGTTACATGTGCAAAGTAAAATCAAGGATTGTGATAAAAATGCCTTAGTACGCCATACGCCTACGTACATATCCCATTCCATTCAACACAGATGTACAGTACGTCATTCTTGAGATAACCAGAGGTGGAGTTTTCTTTTCTCTGGGATTAGTTGACTTCCTAGAAATAGCCAAATGAAATAAAATTCCTGTTTGATGAATTTGAATACCTTTCTATCCTGATCACACGTATATCGTGTACATAAAGCAGGACACAGACTTTTGAGCTAGCAGCAACGTAACACGTCTGTCTACCCAGGCGGGAGCACTGCCATGCTGATGTCTCAGCACAGTTCACATCAAGTTAACAAAATCAATCTTTTTTGGTAAAGTTTATTAAATTACGTGTCAGACACCAGACAAGCTCTAGTTCCAGTGCCAGCACAGACTCAACTAGTGAAAATGTCTCTGTTTGTGCTTTTTCCCCCCTCTCTCATTAGAAAGGATTAGATTAGAAATAAATTATTTACTTTTAAGTTCAGCAAAATTATGTTTTAATTGAATGTCAAGCTAGGTTCCCGAGTGCCTAAGGCAGTCTTGAAATAACACATTATGATTCTCAAAATCTTATATTAGAGCTTTAAGAAAATATCCTTCATAATACTAAATGCCAATCTGTATATGAAAATTGTCCACTGGCAAAAGCTAGAGTTTACGTGTTTGTGCATCAAATGATTTTCCGCTCATATTAATTCTTTGCCTTTTCTAATTAAGATGGCAACAATTTTAAGTAATAAAACTTAATGTGCCTTCCCTTTAAAATGCGTTTTTTTTAAAGCACCAGAATGGGCAAACTTACAGATCCAAGTTTAGGAAATTTATCTTAATTACCTCATCCACAGGAAAGGAGAGAATAAACCCCACAATTCTTGACCAGTAATTGGATCACAATTTCTAAAGCAGAACATTAGAATCCAATGAGACTCAGCTGCTCAATTATCAAACAGTGCCATCTGATAAAAATTACTTCTTATTTTTAAGCTGCAATAAAATGAATGTCCTTGTTCCTCGGCATCAAAAAAAATGTCACCTGAAACTTATTTGTATTAGCATAAGAAGTGATTTAAGGGTCACCTAAGTGTCTGGCATCTTCCAGGCTCCTAAGCTGATGTTCTTAATCGGTCAGTATGACTGATGAGTTTTGAGGATTTTTGGTCTGTCTAGATCTGTGCATCTCTCCCAAGAGACGAAATATAAGCCAAGAGCAGGAAAACATTTTAAGAAGGCAAATATAGGACTATTAGGACACGTAGGGAACAGATGCACAGACGCAAAGTGGTTTTTAATCTTGGTCTTGAATCAAAAGCTTTGCTTTGCGATTTGTGGAATATAGACCAAAACAGAAAATCCATCTGCCCGTTTGCTCCACACATAGTTGACACAGAAATACCCCACATGATTTAAAGTATGAAACATAGCTGGGTACAGGAGCCACGTAGTTATATTTACTTTCCTACGGATGTCTAAAATCACGACTTTTTGTTTGCCACTCACCATTACACAGATTCTTCTGAATTAGTTTGTGTAACGACAAAGCCTGAATGTCCAACGTAAAACTTCCCATGAAGGGAAGCGTATGCCCAAAGAGCTTGCAGAGAATGGAAGAGTCAGCTAGGAAAGACACTCACTGCTCAGGAAGACACAGCAAGCGGTGGCAGATTTAGATTACATTCCCAAATGTCCTATCCCATCATCCTTATTTCTATTCCACCAGTCAAAAATATTTAATACTTGTGATTTAAGAATAATTTTTCTTTTCAAAATTACTGTAGAGAACATTTTTGCAATGCCAGCTATTCACAGTGGTTGTTTCTCTCACAATAATCCTTTAAAAAGTTAAAGAGTTTCCTGCGAAATGTGATAATACATAATTAACTATTCACTGCTACTTCTGTCAGATATTCTGTATTAAAAATCGGAAGCTTTGTCTTATCGATATCTATTTTATAAGGAAGGGGTTTAATGAAAAATTTAGATTAGAGAGCACCCTTAGAGGTCATTTAATTCTAACCCCTACTTAACCGAGGGCTGCCCTCAATATCATGTCTTGTTGCTTAGAATCTTTTTCAGTAGAAGTTTGAAAATTGTGATAAAAATCCTGCAACCTCTCTGGGTGCCAATTCCAGCGCATTATTGCTGTCATTGTGAAGAAAGTTTTACTTAAGTCCAACTAAATGACTCTAGAGAGCCCACTCTCACTTGCACAAGAGCTCTTCCTTTTGTTCTTAATATTTTGGATTTTACTTTCTGTAATCAGAAAAGCCCACACAACAAAGATTTCGCAGAAAGATATGGATCACATGGCATTTTAATGCATTTGCACACAGAGTGCTTGTAATTACCTTTCTGAATTCTCCCGTCCTTTGATATTCACACAGCATCATGTCAAAGAAAATAGGGATTGTGGCTTTTCGTAGTTCAACTTCTGGAATAAGAGTCATTTCCAAGATGGGTCCAACCATCCCCGGAATAAAGCAGATTTTATTCTGGCCTGAAACAGAAACACAAATTGGTTATTTGAAAGGAGAGAAAAAAAAAATTTAGGGAAACATTTAGGACATGCAATCATTTAAAGCAGTGTTTTAAATCACCTATGTTGGTAAAGTCTTACAACTTAGCCACTCATCTCCATTCCTTCTCAAAAGCTGTTAAGCATGTTAATGGATATCGTCTCATTCCAAGATGCCAGAAATACATATGCCAGCTTAGTTAACATGTTCAGTGAACATTTCAGTTTTTCAGCTTTTGACATCTCCTTTTGAATACCTGGAGTGATAAAAAAACCTAAGAATCCCCCATATTCTATCACTATGGGAGCGCCACATGGTGTAACCTTTCTGGCTTATCAAGGAGAAAAACATTACTTGCTTTTGTTTCGTAACAACATCAAACATTGCAACCAATAAATCAAACCAAAGCATCCAACATTGAAAGCAATAACAGAAACCCTATCTACACAACTCCTAAAACCCCACAAAATTATCTTGTAGCACAAGTCTTACATCAGCTGCCAATGAACACCCAAATCTGCAAAAAACTCAACCACGTCCAAGATGTTCTTCAAATGCTGATTGTTTTTTGGGGAAGAAAAAAATTTGATATGTGGAACAGACCAGCATCAAAATCCAACGACCTGCATAACAATGTCAATACTGTCTAAACCTTGTAAAAAGATAACATATTCTCATGAAGAATTAGACTTGTTCAATAACTAAACAGTAATCTGATTCTGATTTTCCTCGCATATGGTTGCCAGACTAACGTAACTCTAAGCATAACGGAACTATGACTTCAGTGGTTTTTTCTTCTACTCAGGATGCTTAAAATCATTATTAATCCTACTTAAATCAGTAATGTCAATAAGATTGAAAAGAATCTTAGGACAACTGAATAACTTCCAATACCTAGATGTATTAGACCTTACAGGTCTGTAATTGTTGAAACGCACAGGAATTCATGCATTACGTAGCTATCCATTCACCTCTAAAAATCTTCACTCTCCCACACAATCCTCTTCAATGAGTAGAAAAGAGAAACTTTCAGTTAGGTGACCGGGAGACTAATCTTACACTTAAAACCAAAAGACCTTAGCACACATCTTTAAATAAATAAAATATATATTAAAAAAAAGGCTTTTTGAAGACTATCTGGCCATCAGCACCTGTTATTTCCATTTCAGGAATCAAGAGTGACATCTCCTCCAACCTCACAATGACTGAACGGCTGCAGTGGACAAAGGAAGATCATCTGCCCCAGAGCACAGTTTATAATTTGAAAGGCTCTCTCGAGGTCACAGTATGAGATCCTGCCAAGCATTTGCCTGTTTCAATCTTGCCGTGTATGTATCCCTCAAATGTGGTTTATACTTAAGATGCTCCACTGCTTTTCAGAATGCAGATCACTTTTTGTTAAAGCTACAGAAAGGAGCCTGAAATTATTGAGAATAAATGGAAGGGACATGTATTATTAAGTGAGAACTATTATATATTAGTTTGAAACATTTCTCAAACTGCATGCCTCGCTTTTTCCATTGGGTATATAAGACAATATTATTTAAATAAATTAATAATGCATTTGGATATTAGAAAACAATCCTTTGGTCTTCAACATTATGCTAGACAAAACTGCTAAAGGCCCTTAAAATTTTATAAAGCCATCGTGCTTGCTGTTTTTAACACAGACTCTCAGATTCAGCGTAAGTAGGATGCAAAGAGCAAACCTCCAATACACACAGGTGGCAGAGTTCTTCTGCAAGATTTGTTGTACTTTGTAGTACAGTGAAAACTTGAAATTTTATGTTAACAAACAGATGTTAATGGCTCTAGAATCAAGAGTTCACTTGAAAACAATTAATTTCAAATTTACACCTACCAATATTAAAAAGGACAATAGTGTTAAACTAGAAAATTAATGACTATGCTGAAAACATTTGAGAGTCCGCCAATTATTCAGCAGAAGTATCAAATCCTTTGAAATCTTGACTACATCTTTTTGATACATGAGAGTATACTGATTCATTAAAAAAATTCTACTAAAAATACTAAAATAAAAAATTTAAGAAAAGAAAAACTGAAAGGGGTATATGTCAGCAGAAGGAGTATGTGCAAGGTGATGAAAACATCCAAAGTCTCCAGGCAAGCACTGATACGCTGCTACACCTTGAAACTAGAACGTTTTAATAGAGATCATAAAGAAATTGCACATGTCCTAATAGAAGAACTTTGCAAAAATTTTCCAAGATAAAACAAATGTTCTACAGTTAATAACAATCACTTTCAGTGCTTTTTGAAAATCATAGTTGGCTTCCTTGTGTAATAATGTGACATTATGGCCTCTCCAACGCTTATTTACCTCGCAACATTGCTGCGTCAGAGGTTGTAACACACTGCAAAACTTACTGGGCCAACTCAGAGGCGAGAGGAAAGGTGACTACTAGAACGTGAACACGCTAAAAGGAGAACCACGGAATTACTTTTGCCTCTACAGGAGGTATTGCCACCTCACTGAGGGAAGAAAATATCCCCATTTTGAGATGACGTTTCTTTGCAATAAATATGGTATATCAGGGGAGACAAAGATGTGTGCTGCACTGCATTGTATTTATGAATAAACCAGTAGACTATATAGCAGAGGAAGGCAAACAATGCACTGTCCACTTTAATTCTGTGTGTTGGTTTCTGTATGCTTGGTATTTAGTTCAGAATAAATTCTCCTTTCCCATTCACTTCCAGCCAATCACTTTAAATCTTGCCTTGTATGCAGAAAGGCAATCCTTTTAATTCAAGTATCTTCAAATTTCAGATACTGTGGGTGTACTTTTGATGAAATTTGAATAACATGCAAAAAATATTGATACTACTGGGAAAAAAATGCTCTTTTGTTGCAGGCACTGAGAAGATTCCACACCATTCTTAAAATATAAACTTCTAATACATAGAGATTACACAAGTTGGATGAAGTTTCCTGCATTTTAGCTGAGTCAGAACAATGAGGACCTCAGGAAATAGGGAAAAATACTGTTAGCTTGTGCTCAGCACTCCACTGAAGTGGCACATGGGAACAAACGTCCAGAACTGGCTTGCGGTCAAGAGATCTTAGACAGAATGGTTGTAAAAGCCTTTTTCTCTGTCTTCTTTCTGTTGTTAAACTGATGAAATCTACTCTTTTCATGATTAACTGGCTGAAATTAGACACTCAGCTTACATTTCAAAGTATAATCATAAGTATCATCATAATTGTCTTCATTGTATATTTAAAAACCCCTCTATAATACATATTTTCATAGAACAATACGTTATTGTTTCCTCTATTATGAGCTCTGAAAGGGGCAGTAGCAGGACACAACTGTACAATAAATGTAAAAACATTTTGGAATTTTAATCCAAACAGCTTCCAAATATGAGCCTACTAATTTCTGGAACTGTAGCTTCAGCCTGAGCGGTAACCTTCTCAGGGAAAATTTTTCTGGTTCTCAACTTCAGCAAAATAAGGTTTCTGAAATCTTCTGATTTCAGCCATCTTTGAAATCTGAGAGAAGGTTGGGAGCTCTCTTCGAAATAAAAAATAGGCAGGAGTCGAACAGTATCTCACATCAGTTCCAAGCTTCATCACAGAAGTGAAAACATATTATAAGTTCAAATAGCAGAAATACTTACAAAAGCAATTCATGCCAGATATTTTTGAATGAAACAAGCAATACGCTATGGATTCAGCTGCAATTAAGTTCATTTGCCTACTCACCAAGTTTGTACCACATGTCACGGATAGCAAAGCCAATTAACCGTCTCATATCTCCATATCTAGAAAAAAAAGAAATATGAAATGTATCATTATCTTTATCATCACTTTACTATAAAATTAAAGACATAAGCTAAAGTATACATTTTTGCTTACTTGTTCTGGATTTTGTTGTATTTTGCATGAGAAAAGTTTTCTAGCTGTAGTGAATCCTGGGTAATAAAAGCCACAGCCAAATGAAAGTAGTTGTTCCACAGCTGTAAATTGAATATAAGGAAATGATAACGGTTTTCAGAAAAGCAGGAATAATATTAAACTATGCATAATGCTTAATAATTTATGAAACCAAATGATGCAAGCAACACGAGATTTTTATATTATGCAAAGATGTACATCATTAGTATTATGCTATTAGCAGAAAAGCAAGAAAGATGAATTTTAATAACCACAACTACACATTTGCTCTTAAGACAGAGCAGCTGAATAAATATTGCTAAAAAAGATTCATATGAGATTCGTTAGCTACCAACATTAAGCCATGAACCAGAGCAGGGCCAGTGAAATATCTTACATGCCGGTGAATCTTAACAACCTGGAGCCAAAGGCACCCAATGTAATTACACTGGATTCGAGAACTACTTCAAAAGGTATCTGCTGGCTTCTCTTTGGATTCTAATTCAAAAACGATTCGTGTGACATTCCAATATATTTTGTTAAGAGCTCTCTACATGAAACAAGGACAAAAGACATCCCTAGATAACTACTATTAGTCCTGAGCCATGTAACTTGAACTAGAAGAAAACCCCTTATATTTCCAGGGCGCAACCCGTTGTTTCTGAAAGCAAATGACTTGTTCTCCAGACAGTCAAAGCGAGGTACTACGCGCTCACGCTAGAGAAGGAAAGGGGAAAAAGGAACTTCACTAGGAAACACGATTCAAGGAAGTAAATATTATTTTCAGAAGCTTCTAAGCAGTCAGCAATGGCTTTAGATACTTCTCTTAAAAATTCAGCTGCATGTAAAAATGTAGGTAGTAGGCATCAAGCAGACAGCAGAAAGGCAACAGTAAATGTATTCAGTGGTAATTTAAAGGATGGAAACAAAACATATAACAGTATTACAGAGCTCTCAATTTTGAATGGTGAAATACAACCCCAGGTTGGGAACCCACATTAATCAGCTAAGAAAGATAACGTTTCATCAAAAATTTCAGTGACCTCTGTCCTTTATAACCTGGAAAACTCTCTTGTGCACAAATAACCAGGAAAAATAGATATGAGCACACAAAAAAACCCTCAAAAACACAGGTATTTCCTACAATAAATAAAATCCTCAAACTCCCTCTGTAATGTGAAGATCCTGCATTTCATTTATTCCTCCCTCGGAGGCCCAAGGAAAGCCCTCCTTCATAGACTTGCTCATTTAAAAGCCCTTAGGAGGGCTCTTTCTGTCCTTTAAGCATTTACAGTCCAGAGAGCAGTTACCCTGGTGCAGACACACAGGCTCAACAGCGTTTCACTGGGGCCAGTTGTTAATCTGATACTTATCACACCGTTCAAAGATGCTCTGAATTCCCCCAAACCAACCACAGCCTTATTAAAAAACGCATTTGAAAATGAGCACTAGTAAGGCTGAAGCTTTTTTTCCCCCTTTAATACAAACATTTGAATTATGTTCATATCTAATTTTTGACAGTACCAACAGTACATACTAATTCAGAGCATTTTTCCCCAGGATAGATGTTATTTATGCCCTGAAAAGCCTGGTTTCCCCCTTTATCAAACACTTTAAACGATTAATTTGACCAATTTAGAGTTTTCAGTCCCTTGAGAAGCTGTATTTATTGATGTGTTGGGAATATACTTTGCATATGTCAATTACACCAGTAAAATGGAAAATTTCTCAAATTGTTCTAGATTACGGGAAGAAAAACAAAGCCTTATTACTACAGTTAATGGTCTATTTATTCACTTAATTCAAAGTTCAAATGCCACCTCTGTCAGAGATACACCCTAGAGACTCAATATCCTTATTTATAAAATACATTTCCATTCGTTCCCAAAGATGGCTGAAAAGACACGATCCTTTGCATTTCAATAGCACATTCAAGTTAAGGACCTGCAAGCTTTTAAGTACCAAAACTAACTTTAAAACCCAGTGAGACAAAGTAGTCTCTCAAAAGTAAAAAAAAATCGCAAAAGCTGAAAGAAAAATATTTTAAAAAATCAAAAAAATATACTTGAGAGACCTGCTTTGTTTTATCTTAGGCCCACAATAACATTACGATGTTGCGCATTTGGACATGCAGCTACCGGGACATGGCAGGGCTGCGTGACGCAGCAGTGACAGGAGAGGACCAGGGCTCTCGTGCTCTGACTTGCGGGATACTCAGCTTTGCTGCTTGACATGAGCTCCAGTGCCGAGTTGTCACCCAGGGACAGAGCACCGGGAGACAAAGCTAGAGCTGAGAAGGAACCTTGTCTGTAATTAGCTATCAATTGTTCATTGCAAACTCCTCCTGAGAGGCAGCACCTGACAGTAAGAGCACAGGCTGCCTTCCTGTGCTGTAACACTTCAATACATGGCGATGGAATTGGCAGAGTCAACCGCATCAACCACGCCAGCCCCAGGCTGGGAGGGCTGCGGATGTGCCAGCACCCCTCTAGAGAAGGGCAGAGGGAACGCAAAAGAAAAGAATCTCTCATTCCACTTTTTTTCAGCAGACATGTGCCTGCCCCCTAGAAAACATGACAGCTGCTGTATTGGAAAACGTGAAAGTAATTTAGTAAGGAATTTCTAGCCATCTCACAAAGAGGAGGAGATGTGGATGATTTTTCAGGGTAACTACCAAAGGCAAACAGTGCTGCTGCCTCCTTCGTACACCCCCCTGAAACCAAGGCCCCTTTTGCACTAATGCCTTTTACCCGTTGGGGTTTGCTACAGATGTCTTTGTTCAATTCTTTTTGATAACGTAGGAGAAACATGGATTTACACTGCAGAGTAGGACACTAAGCTATGACTTCAAAAGACAAATTTTTTGCTAGAAAAATCTGTTGAAGTTATTCCTCCTTTACTATTTCCACTCTTTGTTCCTCTCCATTATGCCTCAACGCTTTAGAGCATTTTAAGAAAATTTGGTAACTTCAAGGATCATCCACTATCTTTAGGAAAGATACAGACTACTCTCTCAGCATAAAAGGCTCTACAATAGTTTGGCAAAATTCTTCTTAGAAATTATTTGGATGAAGTTGATCCTCAGAAAATGAAGAAGGCCGACTAAAGGTCCTCTCAAGTTTCTCATTTCAATTAATAGCATTTTTAGTTTTAAGTGCTTCTCTATATTCACGTTTTCACAGTCCGAGTAGTTGCAAGACACTGATTTATAGGGTTTTTTTTCCTAAAAACGTAAACATGAAAAACAGTAAAAGAACCTTTAAAACATTTAGATCTTCACCTACCAAGGATCTGAATATGTATAGATAATAATGGGGTTTGTGGGGGTTTTATGTGGTTTTGTGTTTTTGTAATTAAGAAAACATGCTTTGCATTATTCAGACCTTCTTTAGTCCAGTAGCAGCTTTTTTAATAGGTCTATTTACAGGACTGCTAAAAGGTTTGCAGAGCTTTTATTCGTAGAAGAAACGTAAGGTACCTCCCTGAGCTCTACTTTTAAGTCTCTTAAGAACATTAAAAGGGTATCAGAATTCTTTAGACGGATCTATTTATTGACTATAATGTTGTTTCACTTACTCAAAGCCTCCAGATATTTGACAAGTCACAAATAAAAGAGCAAGCATTAACACGTTGCCTTGAACTACATACAAGGCTCAGAGATGAACTACAACATCCCTGGTTGTTTGGTAACATCCTGGAGCGCACAGAATTGCCACAGGAAACTTATCTGAAATAAAAGTTCCAGGTGTAGACTGCTGCTTTAACTTTTGAAAGAGGCAGTGTTACACCTTAATAACATTTTGACAGATACACAGTCTTTACAGTAGTTTGCGTGGCTTTGGCAGCATACGCATACTGATGTCCACCAGATCTATTTTAGTTGCTTTTAAAAATTACTGACACATTGTGCAGTAAAAATGATCAAGTGTTCCAGAAATGATAAACTACAAATTGGTTGGTAACAAATTGAAATAGCCTAAAAGATGCTATATCAGAAATACGTGAAGGATTTGAGAGTTTCCAGCAAGGATATTTACTAAAAAGAAATGCAAAGTTTGTCAAATGAAACATCCTTCCCTAGGATTCAAAAATCTTAATTAACATATTGCATACCTACATTTGTGAAGTCACACCTTTTGAATGTACAAATGTTTTCATGAAATAAATGAGGAAAAAGCTCTACATTTCATACTTGGAGGCCACTGTGAGTATGAACTGAATGTTCTACCTTTCTTTTTACTATTGTCTTTTAAACTCTGGTGTAACCGCTTACGTGACTGCTCTGTAGCTACACGTGACTGAGGTATTTCACATTAAGGACCAAGAGACCAATATCCAAATAGTTTTTCACATAGTAAGCCTAAACACTCACGTGCAGTAGAGTAGAATCACTTAAAACAGTCTCCAAGTTGCAAGATTAACCATAAAATATAAACCCCAAGAAATCAAGGCAGCAGAGCCCTGAAATTTCTCTGAACTTCATGGTTAGGGTCAGTAAGTTATTATCTAATGATTAGATTAGATCAGGAAGCATTTTTGAGCTTAAAACATTTACTCTTAGCTGCGGTTAATATAAAGAGCAAAATACAATAATTTTTCATACTATATTTTGCTAGTGTGTTTTCCATCTATAGCACTCGCCATGATCAGGCAGCATTTAGTGACAAATCCTGGTTCTAAAACTGCCTTTACATTTTAGTAATAATTTAATGAATATGAAAACCACAGACATTTTCATTTTTATCTGAAGCAAGTCAAACATACGGTAAAATGCTAAAATGCATGACCAAATAGTTAAGTTACAAAGAATGCTATTGAGTAAACTAAGAATAATAACCCACGCTAATTTTAAATTATTTCAGAAAGAACTACTAAAAATAAAGGAAAATAAATAAATAAAGATAGACTTATCAGGGAAGACTACATGTTAAAAAAATAAAAATCTAAGTGCTAAATACTCTAGGAATCAAACAAAGTTAAGCTCTTTCTGCCCTACATACATAGGAGTGACATTGTACGGGCTACGCGCAGCACATCAAAGATCGCCTTTCTGAATGCACTTGGCTGGCTAAGAAAAAATGAGTTTTCTGCTTGCCGGTTCTGAGAGAATCACAGCACAAAATCCTCTGGTTTAGTGCCTTATCATAAATAATTGAAGTATAATCTTCAGGTCATATCAAAGATGGCCTAATCCTGCCACACTCAAATCAACAGCCATCTTGATACTGACATAAAGTACCCGAAGGGGCTCTGACAGACCGGAATGATCACACCTCACATACTACCTCAACTCAACTGAGAAGTCGAAATACTTACTTGGACCTCAAAATTCATATTCTCCAGAAATTTCTGGTTCATTGTCTCTGCAAATTTGTTGATGGCTCTCAAGAACACCCTAAAAAAGAAAAGGAATGATACAGGTAAATGAACGTAATCTCTGGGAATCTATTCCAACCAACCACGCGTGATGTTGATGGAAGCCCATTTAAACACTGAACACACTACAAGAAGCAGAGTTCACACATACGTGGACACAGCAGATGACAGTCTGTGCAATGGCATGTTATTTATAGTCTGTTATACATAAAAAAATTAAACACACAATTGTCCAAAAGTTTCTTGATCTCCATTGAAAAATTCAGACAACGTCATTTCTTTTCCTCTGCTGCACACTGCATTGCATTCTTGAGAAAACACAGGGAACAATTCTTTCAAAAACAATTTTACCTTCTACGTGACAAAATGGAATTGCTTACAAGAGTGTTACTGCCTCCTCCTCCTGGGTTTGACAGCGGAAAGACTTCCTGTACTTACATTAGGAGTTAGGAGCCGCCACTGCATTTTCCCAATTCAAAGATACTACGTGCGGCCTTTCTGTTTCCTCACAGGTGGTGAGGGGAGGCTGAAACCCCTGCTCATCTTCCTCCCCAGGTTGATTATAAAAACACTTCCAAAGCCGAATTAATATACCATTATTTCTTCCAAGAGGAAGAGTGTGAATGTTATCCCTCTGGCTTGAAAAGCAGCACCTGTTTACACTTGTTATTAATGCAGCAAGATTAAGGCACATTTCTAAAGCTAATTTCTTTGTCTAACTTTCCAGCACAGTACATTTGTAAAACAAAAATCAATTGTATCTCTAAATATTTATAAAGTTTATTTAAATAATTCCGTTTCATTCAATTTACAGCTTTGAAAACAAATGATCCATTTTCCTCTGCTTCATAGGTAATATTTTTACAAGTTTTAAGTTGAAATATTTCTATGGGAAAAACTCTGAGGGCAAACATACTGCAACCTGAAAGAGGTGAACACAAGGGGAAAACAATCCTAACTGCTCAAATACAACGACTGACTGTCGACTAGCTGTTACCAATCAGGAAAAAGATCTACTAGTTATAACAGGCAGGTCCACAAAACCCCCACCATCCTCGTGTTTAGTAGCATCAGAAAAAGCAATAATTCAATAATTAAAATTATTAGCAAAGATGAAGAGACCACAGGATATCCACATGTTACTGTCAAAGGAACGTTGTCTCCTTATGTTGGATTCTGTGTGGTGTTCTGGTCTCTCATCTCAAAAAAGATAAACAAATATATATATATATATAAAAAAAGGGATAAGAAAACAAGCAAAATAAACGTGACAAAGCAGTCAGCCAACACATTTAATGGATTGTGCCTGAGACCCAGTTTCTTTACGTGGCTGAGGGATACGGTACAACCTATAAAATCGACAGTACCATGGAGGTGAGAGACTGTTCACTGTTTCTCATACAAGCATTGGAGAGCACTGAAGAAAAATCAGAATGTGAATTCAAAATGAGCGTGAGACAGTTTTTATGCTAGTCGTGCTTAGCTGTGCAACTCATTCCTATGAAGGGAGGACTACTAAATGTCATTGGTCACTGGAGGCTGGAGAACACATCAAACAGCGTTACTTCTTCCCAGCTCTGTTGTTATACTGTTCCCTGGGCAGCCCTTTACGAGCCGCTACCAGAAACAGAATAGTCAGTGATGTGAATTTTAGTCTCACCACCACAACAAAAAAAAAAAAAATTTGCAAGGGCTAAATTCAGTTTCTTAATGAGGGAGGTGAAGCAGAAGTTCAGCTTTTAGTAGGCTTGTGACGGGGAATGCTATTTAACCACTAAGCAACAGTCCAAAGCAGTGCGTTGCTTCATCAGGGCAGTAACTTGACTGGCCACATTGAAATCCTTTTTTATGATTATGGTTTTCCACGAGGATAAAAATCCTTTGTGAAAACCTAAAGAACATTTTCTTTCCATCCATGTAACATTCCTCTGTAATGCTGATGTGATCAAGGAAATAAAGTAATTTTTTTTTTTTTTTTTTTTTAATGTGATCAGAGGGACACTACAGTTTTAACTACTACAGCAAAACTCTGGCATTGGAAGGCGAGGGACTCCTAAGAGTGCTGTGCTGCTCTACTGCACCATCCCACGTGTTCAGATGAGCTTCTTTCCAATGGTCTAGGGCATAGCCTGGTCTAAGCTTGTAACGCTAGCCGAGCTAATCCCGCCAGCTGAATTAAGGGCCTGATCTGTGAAATGCTGAGTGTCAGCAAATCACCTCAAATTCAGGAAACCTAATTTTGCCCAATACTGTTCTCGCAGGCCATCACCACTCTCCTAAACCTCTGTATAGTCACAGAACTGCCCTGGGTACCCACTGCAGTTTTAGCCTCTGTTGGTCTGAACGGGACACTGTACCTCCTTTTTGGCCCTTTATGCGATCAACTCTTACTCTGGAAAACGCCATTTCCTCTGCCAGCTGCCCCGCGCTACCCACAAGAAAATAAACACATTCTTCCCTAACACTTCACTCGCATGGGTGCATTTATCTCTACAAATCTGCCTGATGCTTGACACAAACTGTTTCAGATTTTGCAAAAAAAGGGGATTCTAAAAAGAACAGTCTACTTTAGACAGCACAAAAAAATTACACAGCTAGGCAGAATCAGACACCCACAGCTTGTTCTGTCTGTCAGCATCCCCATTACTTTTCCAAGCAGGAGTTTTGGGTCAAGGCCTTTGTAGTATCATGTCTTTTCTCTAGAACTATATTGCTCTAGATTCTCCTTTGATTTACAAAGTATATATTTCTTGCCAATTCACATAATCAAGTTCTTCAGCTCCTCTTCAGCTGCTCAGAGAGCAGCACTTCCCTTCCCTCTGAACATCTTTTCTTGGGGTACAAAGGGGTGTCCATTTTTTGAGACTTTTTTTAGATTTCCCAGCTTCTGTGTATTTACACATTACTCCAGCACCAGGTGAAACACGTCACCTAAAGATCCTGTTTGGGCAGGATGTGGTGTGGTGCTGATAATTTGTCTTAAATTAAAAAAAACTACACTTTTAGGTACTTTGTCTTTTAGCACAGAAATATCGGGCAAGATATAGTAGAAATAATCCTAACTTAAATGCACGTGAAGTTTATTAGTGCAAATCTATTTAACAATATGGACATATTTCTTGTGTGTCATAATTTAAAATTTTTGGGAAGAGCCTGTGGTTTAACGTTACCCATACATAAAAAGCCCCACGGACACTTGAGAAATGCTGAGGTACATTACGTCCAGTAAAAATTAATGATTATATTAAAAATATTTACAGGATTCTACACAATGATACTATTACACGTAAGCTATCTTCTGTGAATATCCCTTTCGTTCTCACAGATGCTTTTATTTGACGTACTGGAATGACACACTTGCAGGAAGCATGCAACACTTCCAGGCTGTCAAGTTCCACATATTTTCATGCACTTGTATTTTGCCTAAAGGGTATATCTATTTCTGTCATTGGAAGTCATTTAGGCAGTAGGTCTGAATTCTATTCCTGGCTGCTGCCAATGCCATACTGTCCTACCTCAATGATTTCATTTCTATATGCCCCAGTCTCCCCCTTCACCAAAAAGGGGTATTAATTAACTAGCTGTAAGTACAAAGCCTAACAGACACTTATAAAGCACTTTGAGATTTTGACAAAAACAAGGGAAAATGTAATTTTAATTATTGCTGAGAGCATCTTCTATTTAAAGAACTAAACATTGCTCCAAAAGGAGAGAATTAGTCATTTGATTGGAGAAGTCATTCCTTACAACATCAGTTATTAGTTATAACTGACACAATGGAGAAGATACAGTTAGAATAGAGACGGTGAAAAAGCGTGCCCCGGAACAGCTCAGAAAAACACCACTGGTACAGTCTGACTTCAGAAGAAGTTATTGAGAAAAATTACTGACAGGGATTGTCTTGTCACAGTGTAATATAACTTCATTTCCCTTGCTTCTATAACAGATCACTGGAGCTTACCTTGGCTCGGAACTTGGGGATTGCTGCTCAGTTTTGCTTTGCAAGTTTAGACTGATCAAGACTGACCAAAGGACGGGATCGTGATTTCTCATACTCAGATAATGCCATTAGGTGTTTTTTTCTGTTTAACCTTCTCCTCTTGTCACATTTTCCCTTAATTTTAATCATCAGACAGGGCTACAAAGATATTCTTTCAGGTGTTTAATTAGGATACCATTTCTAGAGTTACTTAATATGGAATTAATTTCTCATCAGTTTTAACAATTGTGATCTAAAATTGTTGAAATGCCTTTACCCACAATAATTTCCACTGCTATTATCTCCTTCACCTTCCTAAATTTCCTGCTGCTTCTGCTTTGCCTTATTGTATTGTCGGAGATATTTCTTTCAAATTTTGGCTTGAAAGCCCAATGAAAGGATCCCATGCAACAGTACGTAGCTTCAAATACTTAGGTGTATGTTCTAAATAGGGATAGAATAGTACTGTAAGTAACAGATACAAATAATTTAAGACCAACAAAGATAAAAATTTGATTTCAAACTGATTCTCCCTCAAACAAAACAAAAAAAGAGAGGCTGGGGTGGAGCAAAGAAACAATTTTGTATTTGTAAACAACATATTGTTAATCAAAGTAGGATTTCAAGGCTATTCCTTAGAAGATGATGACTCTCTATTTAACAGTAAAATAGGTCTGCGTGGTGTCCTTGCTTTTGAAATGCAAATAGGTGATAAACCTAAAACATAGATCTGGAACTCCAAGTTATTTTTAGCAAACAAGTTAGAATTAGTGCATCAACTCCTTGCAGCATAAAACACAAAGCTGATTACAGTCAAACAAAACAAACCCCAAAACCCTTAAGTTGGCATTGCCCGTTCTTAGCCGGCTTCACAAAAGCTGCCCTTTTTCTGCACCTATTTTCAGACATAAAATACTTCTGGGTCCACAAAATTATTTTGGGAAAGGTGCCTGAATCAGGTACAGAATTAGAAACCTTCCCCAAAATCATGCATTGACCTTTCCTCAGACTCTTACACATGAATTCTTTTAAAGCAGTGGTCCAACAGCAGTGAGATCCTCTTTGATGTCTTTTCAAGTTCATGAGATCTAAAATTTGGGGGTTGACCACTTCAACTTTGAGATGAGCAATCCAGATACTGAGGTGAAGGCTGAATTAATTCACTTAGGTATTTATGAGCATCGACTCAAACTCACGTCTGCTACGTCTTCTAAAGCTGTGATTACACTGATGTAATGACAGGTGGAAAAAATTAATCAAGTACAAACTTCTACTGGATAATCAGACACAGAAAAATAGAGATAAGCTTTAAAAGAATATTATTTCCTGGTTGTGAAAGTTTGTACTGAAAGAAGCCACTAAAATGCTGGAATATATGTTTTTTTTAAATTACATGGGGAAAACAATGAAGACACGGACAGTTTTTAAAACTCAGAACGTTTTCCCTTTTTCCCCACAAACTCTAAGTGCTTTTCCTTCAGAGAATTTGGTCTGCAAATTAGAGGAGTTACACTAACTTCAGTTTAGCAGGCGTTGGTTGGTGTTTTTTTATAATCCCCAAAGGCTGATCAATCAGCACTTTCACCAGTCAGTCCTCTGCTTGCGCAGATGAGGAATATGAGGGGAGGTCTTCCAAAGCCTAGGAGATGCACCGACTATTATTTTAAAGATCTTTTCTGAGTTGTGATAGACATGGTCTTGCCAGTATGCCAAATATATGAAATCTGGACTAGCAGAGCTGAACTAATACTCCCACATAATTTATGCTGACTTGATAGTAGCATCCTCATAAAATGCTTCGCAGGAGACACCTGATAGGTATTTTAACATGAAGCAGGCACAAAGGAAAAACAGCTGAAATCAGCTGATTCTCTTGTAGGCTTCTGCCATCTTTCCTCTTCCTTCTTGTGTGCAAAGCCAGAAGGCAGCATGTTAAATAAGGAGGAGACCAGCGAGGAGACCAGCAAAGCAGGTCAGACCCAATCCCAAATGCTGATCACTGTCAGTGACGGAAACAGTCACCAGCAACTATAAACTAAACCTGGAAGATATAAAATACACAGAAGAGAGACCAGACAAAAATCACTGTGACAGGAGAGATTAAAAATAAACACTTACTATTTCAATGACCAAAACAGAGCAGCAGGAAAAAGCCAGAGAAAACAGGTGAAAAGATAATAACAAAAAATCTTTACAAAGCAACAGCAGAAATTATCTCCTAACAATGTGGCAAGCTATCATTGATTTAGAAATGAACAGCAATGCAAGATGGAAACACTATTTAAAAACCTTGTAGCTATGTGAAACCTAGTTATTAAGAGCACAATAATGGCAACACTTAGGAAGCAAACCACTTCCATGGTAACTGGGAAAATAGGGCCAGGGATGCAAGGAAAGTAATATGATTTAATCATATTTCTCCCCTGTGTCAACTCAGTATCACTATAAACTGACGAATAATTTTTTGTACCATTCATATTGAGTACTAATGATAAAGCAATTGTCATTTTCCTAACTCCTTTTTCAGCGTACGGCCAGAGAGCCTATCCAAATAACATGGTCAGAAAATGACTGTTTAAAAATAACTGTTCTCCAGCTTCTCCTGTCAATTATAAATTGTTTGTTACGTACAATTCATTTACTTTATTAGTGTTATTTGAACGCTTACCTTGAATAGCTATGTCAAACATACAAAAATAATACATGCTATAATGTATCGGAGTTAATTTGACAGCAGTACAAAAGCAACACCTAGAGAAAGACAAGGAGCAATTGCTTTGATGCTCTACAGGCGAAGTTTCCATTTGAGGTCTCTTGACTTTGCCAACAATCTCTTTGCGCGTAGCTTTTCCTTCAGCAGCTACTTACAGCATGTTTTACAGACGGCTTACCTCCCATTTGGCAATCAAAATATGTTTTCAATGCTGTATATTAGGTATACATTTATACCACACTTTTGAAAACGTGGTGTTTAGCACGCTTTAGGAAACTTCTCAGCTTGAAATCTAAGCGTACAAAAAAGCTGTCATAATGGAGGCTCTGTCAAATGGACTTAGTTTGAAAGGTATTTTCAGTAATTTTCCTTATATTGTGTCTTCTCACTTCAGTCTCCTTTATTGTGCATTCCAGCTAATTGTTTGCAGAATAGAAATATTTTGAATTTTAAAAAATAATTAAAAAATCACACGATGTCTTTGGTGCTAGATCAAGTCCGGGAATAAGACACAAAGTGAAAGCCAGTTAGTGTACGTTAATTAATGAGGTGGTTACATCAGGACGTCATATACCAATAAAAACTCTCATGGCCTTCCCTTCTGAAGGAAGTTTGAGTTGATATTGTGAAATTACTTCTCCGTTCTGCCAATGATTTTTATTTTTCACCTGTTGACACTAATTTACCCTTACTATAATATTTATACATATCATTTAGTCTTCATTTCTATATATCTAAGAATGGAGAACGGTGCAGAGGTGATACTTTGGTAAACGTATTTTCATGGATGTTTCTAGGGCTTATTTCTAGAAATACTTTTATTATTTCAGATGTCAAAGGATTAAAATTGGAGAATTACTAATGGATAACACTGTGGACAAAATTTCTTGGCTTTTAGGGCAGCCTAGCTTTCTGTGAAGCTAAGAATATGATCTGTAATTACAGGTACAGACAACTATGCATCTGCCTCTTGTCTAATTGCTGCTCCCTTGCGCTTACTACATTACAGCCAAAACTGTGTTGATACAGAAGAAGTTGCACTGAATCAGAAGATTATGTCTTTACAAAAGATGCAGCGAATTATGCAGCAAATGCATAATACACCAGCAGGGTTATTTTGTGACATTGCTGTTTAAAAGTATGAAAATAACTGTTCAACATAATGTTAAATATGAGAAAATGGTATATATTTAATTTCCTGAAAATCTCTTAAGATACAAAGTGCTGGCCGAAGTTACTCATCAGAAAGGGGAAGACAGAAAGACTGCTCAATAGCATTTACAAAACCTGATGGAAATGATGAATACTGAGTGTATATGTTCAGTCTTTCTGTAGGGACATATTTGCAACAGTTTATGTGGGTAGTGTCTTCATTATTTATTTACGCATTTGCACATATGTTCTACAGAGTGGAAAATACTACTCATTCGCTTAATCCCCAAATGTTTTAATGAAATTAAAATACCTGAAAACATACAAAAAATATTTTGTAACAGGCCAAATAGCAAAGAACCTTAGAGATTTCTGTACGGCAAGTCAAAGTTGTATCTGGAAAAATAACATTTTATCTTAATGTCTTTCTGAAAACATCAAACAAACAAGTTGTTTTTCTGCTTCTAGTTTGGGAGACCTCATACTCCAGAAGCAGAACCATCCTAGCAGTCAATACCAAGAAAGATGAGATACTCCGCAGTGGGAGTGGGAAAGGGATATCTCACAGCTTGTCTTCTCTCTGCATTTTAGATAAAAGACTAAATGACTGCAGTCAAAACATAATAGGCATCCATTGTGCACCGCAACCATGGTATGCAATAGCCTGTCTTGCTGAGCGGATGATCTGCTGCAGTCACCACATAATTAAGCGTTTAGATTCTTGGTAGGCAGATAATTCCACAACAGGGGTAACAACGAGCAACATGCAGAGTTAGTGCAGAATAAGCATCTTGTAGTGTTTGGTGCTAGGAAGATGCAAGTGATTGAAAAGTAGGGTTACATCAAGCACACGCAGACTCAAAACACCTACAGATGGAAGAGATGTTCTCTGCTAGGCTTATAACTGACAGCAAAGCATTAAATGACTCAGTCACACACATCAGCCACAGCTGGAAGCGTAACTCTCCATGGAAGTAAATTTACAACCCACAGTGAAACAACTGCCTCTTCTCTTTATGCGCCTTACTCCATTTTCCCAGCACTAACTTTATGCCATTTGCCCTTTTATAAGTACCAACTTCCATAGGGAGTGGGAAAGACAACAAGGAAGCAGAGTTACCTAGATTTAATGGAAAGGAGATACAAATCTGAGAATACTGCGATACTGTGTGCCAAATACCCCAACAAGAAAAACAATAAACAAAGGCGTGAAGTGTCCTTTGCCTCCAAAAGGGACTTCATATTACCAGGGAAATTGCATTTCAGCAAGGACACTTTTAGTCTCGTAGCAAAAGCAAACTAAGGACACATCTTATTATTATACGTGATTAAAGCAATGGCAGAACAGCACAAACTGGTTGAACTTGTTATAATACTTCATTTACTCTTTTGTGTACATGTGCATAAAGGAAGATTTTCACTAGCTATTTATAGCTGTTGCATAAAATACTTTTTCATATATTAAAATTACAAAGTTCTGCAATATGCCATAACCATACTTGCGAACACATTCTGACCCCTGAAAATTCAGGCCCTTAAGAAAAACAACTGCATTTCTGTCATGCACACTTAGGCCAGGCAAGAGTTGCCAGAGGAAAATGAGATCAAAGGAAGGAGTTACTTGTATGCAACAGATCAGCCTTCTAAATTCTGCCTTATTTGTGCAAAATACACTGCAACGCCATCATCGATCCTTAGTTACATAAATGAATCTTAACTCCCAATACGTCTTCAAAAAACAAGAGTAAAACCTAAAATACTTCCTCCACCACCACCCCTTAGGAATAAATAAACAAATAAACGTGCCTTTTAATCTCTGCAAGACAAATAATGAGCCAGGCAATGTATTAAGCAAACTGTTAAAGCATAGTTGGATAGAATAAATCTTAGTTTTCTTCTACATTTCCTATGAGAGCAGGCCCACTTCATGTTAATAATCAGAGATTAAAGTTAAGGAGCATTTTTTTTTCCTATTTTCATAATTAAAATGATATTATTGATTTTAAGATCTCGTCACAATTTCTATAAATTGAACACCATATTACAGCACGAGCTGGAGTAAAGGATAACGCATACTCTTATCAACTGAAGTTACGTACCTTATGTATAGTCAGATCCATTACGTACCTTATGTATAGTCAGATCCATTAATATCTATGAATAGTCACAACACCCACTGACATCAATACATATATCACAGTACCAAATATTTCTAAAACACAAAAATATGACAAGCTTTCATTTCCAACTGATAGGTGGAAGACTGAGAAGTCGTTCTAATAAGTAATTTGGGGTATTTCTGCCTTCCAACTTGCGACATTCTGTGAAATCTAGTAAGTTGGTAGTAGCAATACAGTTCCTCCGAAACTATTATAAATACCATTCTTGAATAATACGCTTACATTGTGACTACCAGCTGTTCAGGTTTTCTCTTCAGAAAACGTAAAAGAAAATTCAGTCCAACAGCCACTGAATTTGTTACGTGTGCTTGTTACTTAAAAATTGGGACCACAACTCTAGAAATGCCATCTCCTCATAATGCACAAAGCAACATTTTATGAAGTTTCACAGGACAATACTATAAGCAGCTACTTCTTCTGAAAAGACTTTTTCTATTCAAAGGTAGAGCTGTTCAGAAACATGGATATGTACGGCGTGTAAAACACGTTTTTCAGAAAGCATGTTTAACAGAAGTCTGGAAGCCCTACTGTCCCTTTCTTAAAAAGAAATCCCTACTGTCCCTTGCTAGGTGATGAATAGGAGCTCATTCTGCCTCCTTTTGCTGGTTGGCCAGGGCCTAATGATACCAGCAGAACCTGGCAGTTCCTGGCAGTCTGAGAAATGGTGCGGGACGTGGGGATGCAGGTGGCACTGATGTGAAGCCATAATGAGATTCTGCTGAATTAATAATGCTGCCACAACATGCGAGCTACATAAGAACCAAGTCTTGAGGGTGTTACAAAGCAGTTCATCAGCAAAGAGGCAGCTATTTTTAGTATGTATAATGAAAGAAAATTGGCAACACTTCCAGCTGTTTTGCCAAATACCTGCAGCGCTAAACCTTTCAAGTTAGACTTAAAAAGGGATGGGGAACATTTGACTCCGACAGATGCCTGAAAACACTCAGATCTACAGGTAATGAAAACATATTTTAGAAAAAGCCTAACTACCAGTGTTAGAAAACACCCTACCATGTTATCTCACACGAGTTTTCCAGCAAATAGGACCTGACCTTGAAATGTACTGGTGAAAAACTGATTCCTTTTATTTTTCAATACCTAAATATAATGTCAGCAAGGTTCAAAAAACAACTCAAAGGGACAACACAAACAAAGAAAGTGCTTACTAAGCCACTTGTGCCTGGACACTAACCAAAACTGATTCCAGGTACTAATTATGATAAGATCAAGTACTTTCAAACTCTATCTGAGCGATTACCATTTCAAAGCCCAGAGGAACAGAAAGAAGGGATGGGAATATTTCCCTTCTAGTTGCTAACCTCCACAACCATTTCTTTTATTCAGCGAATCTGACTCTCTATGCTCTTCATGTTGACAATAAGGTATGGGAACTTCCTGGGAGGAATTATGTACCTCAATTAAAATTACAAACAGCTGAGAGATAAGCAGAATATATGGTATTACCTAAACCACAAATGCCATGTACCTAGGAATTACTGCTTTTAATAACCTAATAGCTAATAGTCTTAGTAGCATAAGCGGAATAAAGTGCATATACAAGCAGTAGCAACTAGTAAGAAGTGTGCAGTATGCAACCTTTATTAGAACAAAAGTTAATTAAATCTACCATGTGGGATCACAAAAATATCTCAGATATTATATCCTCATGACCTCAGTGAGGATTTTACTATGTCCCAAAGTGTTCTGCCCCACCTAGCATGCCACAAAAAAGTGTCCTTCCCATCTTGCTGTCAACGGAAGAAGGGAAAAAAACAGCAAGGGTAGGGGGGTGGGGGTTGGGAATAGTTGTCCATTCCCCTTTTTGATTCTCGGTTGCTAAGTCTCACTCACAGTCCAGTGGGACTAGTACACAGCCTTTGTCTCCTTCAGATGGGCTTTGGGAATCAGAACGTGCTTTGAGAGTAAACAGCACATCATTTATAACAGTGATTTAAAGTAATTTGAGTTAAATCATTCCATCCTGATACAGGCAAAGCTTGACTAAGTAAGCTTAGTCAATCAAGCTTCCACTCCTGTTCTTTCAACTCTCATACCATAGTTTCTCCTGGACATGAATATGTCCATTCTCTCTTCCTTTGGACCCTGTAAGAAGTCATTCTCTTCCCCTTATCCATGCCAGACATCTAACATGTAGTAGAAGTATCCCTGTTATAATACAGGCACTGTCTGTCTTTCTGTAGAAGAGTAATTAGAGCGTCCTGCTCATTAGGAACACCTTTTACCCACAAACAGGACAAAACTTGCAGTGCTAGTTATGCTCTTCCCTTTCCTCTGCCTCTAAGTAAACGTACTGTGATTTTACATTTCTGTACTGCAACATATCCTGCAGCAAAATTCCTCCAATGCCCACTTTCCCTGCTAGGTACAAAACACAGGAGAGCATCTGGGGGAGACTGTCAGGCTTTGCTGAATGCCTGTAGGGAAGACGTGCCAACTCCATTCTGCCATTAGCTAGGTTACACAATACACATGCCTTACAGCCTGCAACTAATAGCTTTGCAAATCCAGAAAGGGGAGACTCTTATGGTAAAATATCTCCTTCAGGGCGTAAAAAGGCCTGCATACAGCCTCCTGCTCAGAACAGGTGAATTAAGAATGCAAAACCTAATACTTTTGGGGGTTTGTGGATTTTAATTTATTTTCTTTTCTGATTTTTATTATAAGAGAACCCAGCCTGATCCCTTTGTGACTTCTTCTCTGCTACTTCTCTGGTTTGGAGTAACGCATGTTAATAAGACAAATCTAGATACCTGAATTACTCTTCCATTCATTTCACAGAACACCCGCCCCCCTCAAAAAAAACCACACAAACCAAAAACACCAAACCCAAATCTCTATAAAGACTGATAAAATAATCCCCCCTCCTAGTTGTTGATTTAAACATAAAATTAAGACATGAAAGTAAGATCAATAACTCATTTCCTTATGAGTTCCTCATGTTCCTTGGGAACAGAAACATAATCAAAGAGTATAAACAGTGCCAAGTCAATTTAGGTAAGCAATGTGTTTATAGAAGCACTGTTAAATAGCTTCTAAACATATTTTTTTTTAATGCTGACTTTTTTTTTTTCTTTTTTTTTTAAACTATTTTCGTTTGACTTGTCCAATGCAGGATAAGGTTCAGAGCAACAAAGCCTGCCTGGACCAAAGCATCTCACAAAGTTCAAAGTCATTAGGAGGCATCATCAACAAACATACAGTACCACAAACGAATTTCTATTGTCATTAACTTAGGCAATATAGATTTCACCAGGTGAATTCCCAAACCCCAAAGGCATAATCTTTGAATAAGGACTGACGCTTCCCCTACCCCCATAGAATAAAAAAAATCCTTTATGTGTGAATAACGCAAATGTTATCAGCATTTTCTAGATAAGAGAAACAGTTTTACATATGAAAGGTTTGATAGGCTTACGTGCAATACAAGACTGTTAGGTTACTCTAGTACTAAGCTGATACTGCAAGAGCAGCCACAGAGCATCATGCACTGAATTTGATTTTACCTCTATAGCACAAAGATTCAGACAGGGAAACAAGTGGGATGAAACTACTATCATTTACAAAATCTTACCTGTAATGAACACATCCACCAGTATATACATATTTGCCCACCTCCGAAGAGGCATTAGCAATCCCTCTGCGTGAACATTAGTGGACATGAGCGACAGAAAATGCGGTTTAGGCACAGGAAGCCCCGCTGCCATCATCACTACCCACCAGAACCATAATCCTTGCTTTGAATGATAGCACACACACAAAAACCCCTCTTTTCATTTAACATCGTTCCATTCAAATCCTAGATGAAAATGTATCCAATATCAACATTTGATAGCATAATGCTGTAAATTTTCTTAGCAAATCTTTTCCTCAAGACCGAACACTCTCAGGAGATTATCAACTTCATTAAGGCTCCTCTGTTCTCTCTTTCTCAGTATTATAAAACTGGAGGAGTAAAGGTATGTGACATTTCAAATGAACAGCATCTGTAGACTTCTAAGTTAAGTGGAACCTATGCATCTTTGAGACTTAATTCTTAGATTAGTCTCTCTGTGACTTCTAGAAAACTCAATGTTACTGCCATTTCTACAACACTAAAATAATGATAGCAGAGGTGATCAAAATTCACCTTGCCCACAGAAGTCTTGCTCAAAAAAAAGAAAGCACGGTTGCTTCATAATCCAATCCAACATATAAAGTGTTCCTTTGAGAAAAAGAAGCAAGAATAAATTCAGAATAAAACACCCAATAAAAAAGATACGTAAATGACAGGAATTTTTTCCTCAAATCCATATCCCTTTCAGTGAGATTTTTAGCCATGATTTCCACTAAGTATGAAGAAAAGGAAATTCAACAAATAAAAAAATATACATAAGGTGGTCACATGCTCACAGCTACTTTTTTTGTTCGATTTCCTCTACATATGCAGATGCTTGTAAAACTTCTATGCGTTAAAATTTTGAGGAAACTCTTCCTCACCTACAAGTTCCACAAATTAACAAATTGAAGCAACTAACTGTTTAGAGCAGCCATGTCTTTTACTTTGCATTCTCAGTCCAACTCTCCCTTGCTTTCCTCTGTTATAGACTAGAGACACAAGAATAAAGTCAGTACCTCAGCGTGGCTAGGAACAATCACTAGGAAACAGACAGTTACACAGCCCATCCTCTACCCTACATACTGCCCTTTCCTTGTTGACAAAAACCTTCATTTCTAACTGATGCCCATAATAAACAAAAAACCTCACACTTCAGGGGAAAAACATTTCCTTCCTCTTCAAAGCAGCAATATTTCAAAGACACTCTGAAGAAATCCACCTGCGATATGCTGGCCCAAACCAGTTGTCTAAACATTATCAATGGTGGAGGTGCACAAAGATCACTTCTCTTGTCTCTTTGCAGCAGCAAAATCTGTATAACGTGAAATTTCTCTTACGCTACTTGCAATGCTAACACCAAGAAAACAGTGGTTCTGTGACTTAACAGAGATCGAGTGACACCTTGTTTATCCCACTATCATTTATGGTGACACCAAAACAGACAGCTTTTACACCTTTACCTACAGCTACAATCTGCACAGTTTATGTCTGCAAGATATTTCCTTTGATCAATTTTATAATATAAGAGTACTCAAAGATTTCTTATTAATAGCAAGCTCTCAATAAGCACGCAATAGGGAGCATGATAAATTTGATTACATGAACTTTTGCTTAGATGCCATCTTGATCTACAGAGGTAATATACCTGAGTTGGAAGTAATCAATCATGATGAAACCCCAAACGATCTATTGTATAGCAATACATTTCCTCAGTGGTGTGAGCTCCAGTAAGTACCATAGATCCAACCTCCTCCTACAAATAATGCATTGTGCTCAAAGATTTGGTCTTTATCATCAGACCTTTAACCAATCCAAGCAACCATATCATTTCAGAAAGAAAATTGTGTTTGGTAACTCTTGCATCACAATGAACTTGCTGACATGTTAATGAGGACATTCTAATCATGTGCAGAAATTGTACATCTAAGATTCAACAGGCCTTTTACAGTTTGGCTTCTGTTGACTGCCAACATGGAGACCAACAATGTACTTTCCACTATACTGTTAAATACATTTTTTTTCCCCTTTCCATTGGACTTAAAACACAGGCAGCTAGCTATTTAGTGTATTGCCAGTAAATTATTTCAGATGATGACCTTCTCGGCATTCACCAAACTGCAATGATATAGTCACCTTAGACTGCACAGCAAAACTTTTTGTAAGATAGGAAATGAGCTCACTTTTCACAAGCATGCGGAAAATGAGCACCGATCCTCTAGCCCCGTTTTACCTGTTCTGCACCATGCTCATTGCCATCCAGTCTGAAGGGTAAACATTCTTCCCAATGAGATCTTTGAACATGATGAATGTTTCCATCAAGAAGTCCTAGAACAACAGAATACAATAAGTCTGTGACTGTGTAACACAAAGTTTAAGTGTTCCTACTGTGATCACAGAACTAAGATGGAGGGCTCCACTTCGCTCCCAGTGAAGTCAATGGAAAAATTCCTGGTGAGATCAGTAAGCCCAAGACTGGAACTGAAGTCCTGTAAAACAGCAGTCTCAGATTCCAAATAGAAGCTAAAAACCATTACATTGGGCTCTTAAGAAAAGATAAGCCATAAATGAATGGAAAGAAAAAGTTATAGTACTTCAGAGTAAAGCTGTTGAATTTTTAATTAATTAGCAAAACAAGTCGCACTGTGCATAAAGCATTAATAGATTTGAAAAATATAGGAATTTTTTATTTCATCAATGTAGTCCAAATTTAGTATTCTAAATTAAAAATTGAAGGCACTGACGGAAAGTTTTCAAACAAAACCACAATTTCTTTTCCTAGAAGTATTTGGAGATCACTGTATAATGAACTTAAATAGAAATGAACATAAACACCTCAGGTCTATTTCATGTTTAACACATATATGTGGTTTTACCCTTGAACTTCTAAGCAAGTCACCTAGAAGTCGGTGAGACTAGCAAGCTGAAATGTTATCATCTATTTCTGCCACCTCAGGAGCAACTCTCTGCGAAGTCTGTACTCTTTCATGTCATATTACTTACAGAGAGCCAAGTGAACAACAGCTCTCAACAGCATGATTTGACAACAAATCTTTGTCACCTTCACTGACCTATACTTATGGTATGGAAAAAAATGAGAAGACAACAAACCAATGCCTTTACAAACAGTAAAGCCCATTGAACATACTGATGGCTTGTCTTTTTTAATTTTGTTTTCCCTCTGTAGAACTGTTGTAGTTTAAGGATTACTAAAATTCTAGGACCAAGTACTCAATCTGCTTGGAAGCTGAAATGATGTTAAAATACTGTTACATTTTCAAGAAAACTAAAGCACTTGAACTGCAAAAGATCCCCAAGATTTGATCTGTTAGTATTTCAGTTATGGCACCACTCTGACTTTAAGAAAGGAAAATGGACAAATCTTGCCAACTTAAAATAGTATCTCCACGGACAAAATGTAGATGGTGTAATCAAAACCTTTGCCAATACACAGACTTATTTCAGAGTTACGTCAGAAATATAAAAGGACAGACGTAGGACTAGCAAAACCTTCTAGAACACAGTGAACACTGACTGGTACAAACCAGAATAAACCGCAAGTATCATTAAATCATGCCAGAAACAACTGTCAGAAAACAACGCGTTGCAATAATAAGGCATTTACTGCATTGAGCATACAACATAATCTGGACCAGGAGAAGACTCAATAGTGAAAATGGTTCACCACGTGCAAAGGGAGGGTTCAATCAGTTGAGGGTTGGTTTTGTTGTAGGTTTGTTGTTGGCTTTTTTCCTCCTCAGAACAATATAACACAAAGATGCCATTAATTATTCTTGATTATTATATTATTATCTCAGTGCTAGGGTCAACAACAGTGACATTTGTATCTTTCCAAATTTCTGATTACAATATTGTCCAAGGTCACCGCTAGAAGAGGGAGGCGCACCGTGACAGAGGCAGAAAACATACAGAAACAGGATTTGTTCTAGGAAGAACAGGACAAGATACAAAACAGTACTACTGATTTTACACCAGAAATAAAATACTTAGAATTACTTATCACCTCCATGATTATTTTGTACTCACCACTAGTTCTGAACTTGTCTGAAAAGTTTCAATGTAAACTGAATAATGTTGGTTGTTCATCTGATTTAAGATCGCTGTCATGCATGCCACAAAATGACTCTGAAAGAAAACCAGACAGAAATCAACACATGCAGAATACTTAAGATATTGGATTGTATTCTTTCCAAAGTTGAACTGCTCTAAACGCCTAGTAAATCCTTTTACGTGTGCAAAAATAAAATAATATTCAAGCTTTTGCAAGCCCAGATGAAAGAAAAATACTGAGAATTCAAAAGGATAATTCAAAAGCTACCCTGACAAGGAGTAGGCTGTGCTGACAAAGCTGCATCATTTATGACACGCTGCACGGAAACACGCATTGTGACAAGAGAACTTTATATATAAAGTACCACTCATTATTACCTTAAGACTCCTAAAAGGCATGTGATGTTGCCCAGGATTCTTCCATTAGGAATTCATAGGAAGAAAATACATTAGCATCAAAATTTTCTAATCATTCTAGAAACATAGGCTAGTCACAGGACGAAATATTGCAAGAAAGGATATTTTTTACATTCTGCACGTGTTTAAGTAGCTATTACAGAACTCCATAAAAAATGTACAGAACGCTATTCTGTAATATTTCTAATAGTATAAAATACTATTTCATCTCTCAAAACTTTTCAAACATCCTCAAGAGGAAATATTCTATTTTTCTCAATTCCTAAAGCAGAAATGCTGGAAGATATACAATCAGTTATAATTCTAGGTTTTCACTGTAATTTACTGAATGTCACAAAGACATTTAACTCTCAAGCAATAATAGTGACCTTAATGATTTGCAGTTTTCCTTTAAGACAGTGAAGAATCCTCCTTACTGTTTTCTTCTAATTTTCTAAAGTTTATTGATTGTTTTAAAAGTGAACCGGCTTTAAATGCTTTGGTTTGATTAAAATAAGAGACTACAAAGTAGATGAGCATGCAAAATAATTTTCTAGGATTTTCTCGGATCTTTTCATTATACTGGTTTAGAATTGATACAAGGGACGCAGCAGCCCCTCTGACAAGAATTTACTTTCCACCTGGTCCTGGTGAGATTCTCTGTTTAACTCTGATTCACTTTATGCCTCTGCTTACATCAGAAAGGCAAAGACACACGTTACCAAAGTATCAGCTGCAGTTTGTCTACCCAACCATTTTGTCTACCACTTCGAAGGAAAGCCTTCTTTAACTTCAGGTTATGGCCACTAGAGGTCTTTTACTTTCATATGTTAGCTGCTGTTCAGTTTGTACTGCCTTTTTTTTTTATTTATTTATTCCTACGTGAGCAGACCCCAGCACACTTCTTGCATATAAACAGTGAAAATTACAATATAAAGGACCTATTATACCTTCTTTTGGAGTAACATTAGTGCTAGTGAGAGGCTTGCCTACTTTTTAAGGCTAAGAAGACAGATTTTCTGCAGGTAAACCAAAAGCTTTCAGGTAAGGAATCGTGTGTTCTCGGGTACTGATGCTCTTCTAAAAAGAAATGCTGGTTTTCCTGCTGTAGTAGTTCACTTTTACAGTTATGGATCGGGCAAATCTTTTCCATGACATTAAATGTTACAGCTGGAAGTAATAATGAATTGCAAAGGATTCAGTAATGAAATTGTGTGGGGGTTTTTCTGATGTCTTGATTTTGAAAAGATTACTGACAGAAGTTAGAGAATTGTATGTGAAAAACAGCTTGTATTTTTAGTAGTTAGACATTCACCATAGAATGCCTTTCTATACTCATGTTAAATAATCACTTCTTGAAATAAGCAGCATTTCTTCACAAGACTGAATAGATTTATTATCTTGCTTAAAGGCGTAAAGACTTTAAGAAGGTTATTTCTTTTGTTGAAACCAACTTCTAAAATGTCTGTAGCTATATCTGTGATTATGGTACAGCATGAATGCCTTTTCTTAGTGACTGTCTATGGTGATTTTAAAATTAACAGATGATATGCCTTGATTACTGAAAAGAGCCATAAGCAAAGATCGCACATTACTGGCTCGAGTCTCGCACCAAACCTGTCAAATTCACACCACTGGGACTGAATGGTACATGAAAAAAAAGAAGGCGACAGTAAAGCTGGTTTGCTACAAAAACTTCCTCCAGCATTTCCATGTAACTGTAAAGCAGGAAAATACACAAATATTGTTTGATCTTTAATAATGTTCTCGCCGGCGATCTCAACTATTAGAAATTATCTGCTAGCTTCTTTATAGGTTAAAAGTTTGCCCCTCCCTCCAAATCCCCAGTCGCCAGCAATAAAGATTCGCTTCTCAGATGCAGCCTCAGATCTCTGAAGTAACTCAGGCACTCTCAGCATCACCATTCTCACCGGTACAACTTCAGTGCAATAATATAGGACTATTAAGAGCTGTGATCAAATCTGCCACTATCTCTCTGTAGTCACTGAAATTCTCCTACACTGTTTAAGTACCTCTTACTAGAATGTGCAAAGAGCATGAACTGCTTGAAAATACAGTAAGTTCTGCACAAGAGCAGTCCCATGCTCATGATTCAAAAATGTATTTCACTAAGGCAAGGATTGTACATAGGGATTAAATAGTATAAAAAGGGCTGTGGGAGAGAAGGTGAAGTTCTTTGGATAGCATCCTAACAAGTCATTTCAGCTTTGCTTAGGCTTGTTAGGATTTATCCTGTGAATTACAGCAGAAAAGGTTGATTAGAACTAGGTCAACTGTGTAAAAAAATAAATGTATCAAAGTAAACGATTGATGAGACAGTACTAAGAAAAATTAACAGAAATAACTCAGAATACACTGCACTACTATGAAGAGATCTAATAAAATACGTTTTCTAACTTAAAAACATTAATTTCCATTTAAACAGAACAGAAAGAGCACTGAACTCTATTTTTTTAATTAATCAATTGGCTGAAAAGCTTTCCAAAAATGTGTAAAGAAATAAGGAAATTCATAGTATGAGCACTGCACTTCTATCAGGAGCTGGAACACAAGTAAATAGGTAGTCAAATGAAAATGAGATAGAGGAGAAAATGTCTCAGGAAACTTTCAAACTCCCTGTTCACTTTAAAAAAAAGCACAATTAATATCAAATTTAAATAATGATAATACTGGCTGGCTTTAGTATAAACAGAGCAAAATAGCGGCCAAGGTAAAAGAAATACTGTTTTGGTTGAGTACATACAAAGTACATCAAAAGGCATCAGAGGCGTATTCTGTAAAACAAATAGGGCTTTGTAAGGTCAAGCAGAAAGAACGCGGAACCTCTCCCACTGGCGCTAAAGGCATATTAGCTGTGGATGCAACATATACAGGAAAAGAAACAGCAAAAAAACACTAGGGTCATATGAGTAAGATGACAAACTTCAACACCTAGCAACTAAATCCCAGCATACTTTATAATAGCAGATGGTGACAGGTTGCCGTAGTAACTTCAAATAATATGAGCACCACAAGAATAAATAAAGCAAATGCACTGGAAAAACAAACAGCAACAGAAGTAACGTAGAATGAAGCTACACTTCGATTCTAATCTAGTAGAAGTATTTCAGTGGCTGTAGGGTGGGTTATCTTCATGCAGCTGTACTTTTAGAAGGATTAAGGAGGGTATTTATTTCATGTAGACACTTAAGTAACGCTTATCCTCATTAATAGAGCGCTTCACCAACGCAGAGCCCAAGTGTAAATATACGACCACAGGTACATCATAAAAAAGCAGACAAAACAGAAACATGAATAATTCCTAACAATTCAAAGAATTCTGAAGGCCAAAGATGATGTACTTATTATTATATCCCCTATTTAACAGAATACTGGGTGTTTTAAATGCTCGTTTTACTTACTCCTTTACATACCACCATCCTCATTATCTGTAACCCTATATTCACTAATGAGGGTTTATATTTGATTAACAAACAGTTTTCTGTATTGGTCAAAGAATCTTATCCAGAAGATGCAACATTTTTGTGGTGTATAAAGCGATCATACTCCGTAGATTAGATTTAATACTGAACTCCCTTTCAGGTTAAGCCAGAAGTTTCAAAACTCATTGTATGTTAGTGACAGTAATGGTAAAAATGGAGCACATAAAAAAGGGCGACCAAGAATTTCTACAGGCCAAACAGTTATGTTTTTCTCTTTTTTTGTTTTCCTCTTTTTTTTTTTTTTTTTGGTTCTTGTTCAGAAACAAGTGCAAAAATCTTTCTGGAGGAAAAGGGATAAATATGTTATCTTTAATGTAATTAAAGAAAAGCTAACCAATCAACTATCTCAATCTAATGTTAAAAATCACCAATATTTATGTTGTAGCACAAGCACATAATCGAGAGGGCCTCCCAAAATACTGTCTCCACAGAATTATTGAGTTATCACACCTGCTTAGCCTCATGAGCTAAAGGGCAACATAATCACCACAAAAGGAAAGTATGGAAGTTGCTCAGTGATGCCATGAAGAACAACAGTGGTCTGAAGTCACGGTTCCTCAGAAAACCACATTAAACCTTGAGAAGTGTGGCATCTGTAGAGGTTAGCACAAACTTCTTTATCATATTATGCAAACACTAATAGCACTCTGAAATAAAAAAATAAGCAGAATTTTAAGTGAACTGTTAATGCAGTAGCTATGTTTTTCCTCCAGAAATAGATGTTACTGCCAATGCATGTGCTGTCCTAAAATGTACTCTTTCTAGCTGTAACAGTGCAAAAATGTAAGCATTCGAACAGGCTGCTATGCAACAGCCTAGAGTATTCATCCGATGCATGGAGTGTATCTGAAATCCACACAGACTTGTAGCTTGCCAATGAGTGCACCTTACTAATAATTAATTTACGACAACAGATTCATCTACTCTTAGTAGGTCTGAGATTTTAATTTTCCATGTATACATTCATATAGTTCATTGGTTCTGTCGCCTTGTCTTTTATAGCTGAGTGCACAGAAGTTTAGGCATCCTGCTTCTACACCTTCCTGACAGCTGCTGAGTTCTGACCGAAAATATGCCAGGCTGGTTTGGTTTCATTCCTACGATCTAGCCAAAAGGACATACAACTATAAAACCACCAGACCACTAGATGGAAAAATATAGGACAATTTTATAACACAATGAAATAGTAATAGTGGCTGCTCTGTAAGATTTAAAGATACGTTACAAGTTAGACAATCAAGGCAATTTCAAAATTATTTCATTTAAGACTTTTCCCAAACATAGATAAAAGCAGTAAAGCCATGGTCTATGATATGACATCAAAACAGCATGATTTTTTTAGAATGTATCCTTTACCATCTATTTTTATTTAGTTATTCTAAACTTTGTGTTGATTTCCCAGCAATATTCCAAAAAGAAGATTTCTTCCTTCTCTACAATGTTTTTGCTGCTGCTGCTGGGTTTGGTTGGTGGTTGGTAGGGTTTGTGCCATAAATCCACTCCAGAGTTTCTACTACACTCTCTGGCTAGGATGAACACCCTACTGTATTTGATTTACGCTTAAGTCTGTGCTCACAGTTGTGTAATTTACTACTTTTCACAGAATATTGTGTTCATCTTCAAGGTGTATGTACAAATAAATACTAGATAACACTATTTAATATGAAGCGAGAAGGCAATCATCTGGAACGAGCAATCATTGTTTGAAAACTGAACTTGCTTGTCCAAACCAATTACAACTAAAAAAAAAACCAAACCAAAAAAACCCAAACAAAAAACCAAAAAATAACCCCAGCTGTTTCCCCTCCTCACTTAACCCCAGCTGTCCACACTCCCAGTCTCAGCTCTGCTGTATCAGATGAAATCTCCTACCTTTGCCTTCAGGGATGCAGCTTCATGCCACATGTCATCCCTTCTCCTCTGTAATCCACTAATTGCTTCATCACAATTACTTGAGCATGTCTCCAGGCTCGGCTCATAGGCCAGAAGAAACTTCCTGCCCTGGTACATAAGTTATCCACTGAGAATCCCAAGTATCCCGTTGCTGTCAGGCTGTTTATTTCACTAATTTCTTATTCAAAGTGCTATTCCATTTCTGTGTTACCACTAGAGCAGATGGTCAGAAGTTGGCAAAGCATGGCTTGTCCTGCCAAGCGTCCCAGTGCACTTAATCCCATGTTAAAAGATAATGCAGTCAGTATTCCATAGAAATAAAAAAGCACAAAAACAAAACAGAAACAAGGAATAAGATTTCAAATATTATCCCCGCTTTATTTACTGTGGTAAAGCTTGGCCAGTCTCTTGCATTTATTTAGAAGTACTGGAATCCAAACTGGGAACTTGAAGGAAGTGATACAATGGCTGGGATGAGCTGGAGCTAGTCCCCTGCCCAGAGGGATAATACCTAACAGCAGAAAAAACAACCCCAGAGGGGATTGCCAACTAGAGAGGACTACTCAGCAAAACACAGCAGCTGCAAGGGAGATCAGCAACGGAGTTGAAGATAAAAGGGTAGAACCGAGCAATTTAAGCTCATGAAAGTGCAGTAACATCTTTTCTTTCTAAGCCATATATCTTAAATTTACACATATTGTGAAGATGAATGTCTGGGATGCTAATTCACTTCCTTAAAACTAAACAGAGCCACCTCCTGTATTCCCAGAATTAAGCCCCTCTTTAATTGATTTTGTTCTTTTACAGCTGCACTCACTGAACACAGAAAAATTAAATTAAACTTCAACTGTGTGATCAGAGATGAGACTAATACAATATATTTGCAAAGGGTTAAACCAAAGCTTTATCATAATAGTTCTGCTTAAAACTTCCGAAAGCCATATCGCTCCAGAAACTTTCCTCTTGCTTTTAAATTGATCCTACAAAGCAAATAAGGCCCAATAAAAATATTTTTCGAAAAACTCATATCCATTACTCTAACAAATCTACCCACTGTGTATGTTTATGATTAATTAATAGCAATCTCTAAGGAATCCACCCATACGTTTTATCATAAATTAGGTACGATTTTATTTTATTATTTCTTTTTGAGCAATAGCACAGCTGCACTTGACCTTCCAAAAAACCACAGTGTTTTTCATCACCTGGCCATCAAAATCTCACCAAATCCTGAAGATATTAATGGAAAAAATCTTTAATTCTTTTAGTACCAGACATTCTTGTTGAGGAATGAATATTGGTTTTGTCAAAGTACGTGCAATCCAGTATGGAAACATTTGCAGATGCCAATATGCAGCCATCTCTTAGGCTGAGACTAAAATCAACAATGCCGTACCTGGTTGATAACCCTTTTGCTAGCTCAGAGTCTGCCCTTTTACTTGGCACAGCTAAGTAATCCATAAGACCCAAGTTGCTGCAAAATTAAAATTAAATTTATTTAAAATCACTATTTCTTTTTCAGCAGCTGTAATACCCAGATAAACTTTTATGTGAAGAGCCTGGTACTCTTCCCTGATATTTTAAATGTATACTAATGCCAAAGTGCTTTTAATTCGGCAGTTCCGATTGTCTTTTGTCCATTTCCACATTAAAGACATTGTATTGGTACTCTGATAATTTGTTTAATTTTGTAAAAAGAACAATTAAACCAGGCTGAAAATTATAGGAGTTAATAAGCTACTATTTTATTTATAGCTTCTTTGAAATAATAATAATTACCTCCATATTTTAAAATTGTTTTGACTGCTGTTCTTGTGGGTTGAAAGCTGTCTAATTATGGTCTATTCTGATCTGTGGAGGTAGTGAAGGGTAAACAAAAGACATACTCAGCAAACCCTGCAAATACACATTGACTAAAGCCAGGAGAACTTTTAATGCTTTCCTTTAAAGCAGTCTTTCACACTCAGCCTGCCTTAAAAAAGAAGTTCACTTGCCACTTTGTTTGTCAGAAAATTACACAAATGTCTATAAAGAGGTTTTTCCAGGACCTAGATGAAGAATATATGAAGGGGAACCAAAAAAACCCCAAAACATCCTGAACCTTTCACAAGGATCCTCAAGATTCTGTACCAAAACAGCTGAAATAAATGGAGATGCAGAGGTAACTGCCTGAAGCTGCCCTGTTAACCCCCTTGTTTACCAACACCACCCTGGCAGAGGCACTCTCAGGAGAATGATGCTGTTCTCTGCTTTTTCGCAGCTACAGTAGGGGAAAACAGAAGAATCCAGTTAGATTCACGCATGCGTATACACAGGAGCTCCAATATATATATATAAAGAATTTACCCACAGAGTTTAAAACCAATTCATTCTACATCAACAGACAATGACATAAAACGCATCCAGTCTGCATAAACGGGGACTCTGCCATCAAGGAAGGAAGATGTACTGACATAAATCTTGGTTAGTGTAACGCAGCATGCATACAAACATTTCATATCATTTTCTAACTATATAACTCTTACACAGGAGAAAATACTACATGGCTTTTAAAGCCAGCTAGGCTGTGGAGAGGTGTTACAGGAACTTCTTCATGTCCTTCTGTCAAGTTGCTACTCTCTGCCACAGATGAAAGCAGGGAAAATGCGCACAGAAATCATATTTTAATTTTAAAGTAAAACCAAAGGAGTAATTAGCAACGGTTGTAACACACTTGGTTTGTATCTGAAATATGAAAAGTATTTAAATTCTATCCGATAGGGTTTTATTAGGTTTTTAATTTTTATGTAATAGTGGGCTCCACTTTTAACCATGAAAAAAAAAATCTCAGAGCGTGGTTAGCAGAGTAACTGGCTAATAATGAAAGTTCATAACTAAAAAAATATAAAATCTAAGACAGAGAGCTTTTCATATTGAATCTTGGGTAAGCTGGTTAATAGAAACCACAGGGAATATTCAGTGAAAGGAGAAAACCCCATGGGAATACGTGTATAAACTTGGAAGGATAAAACTTCAAAAATTACAGAATAAGCCGCTAGTGGGTATTCTGCAAACTACTGCCAAATAAGCATCCTTCTTAGGGTGGCTCTTTTTAAGGAGTGCCACTTCTAAGTCGTCCCAGTTGATTTAGTTTCAGTTATAATATCACAAAAAGAAAGAATTCTGAAACTGGGATAATACATAAAGAAATTTACCAAAATAGCATTATTTGCACCACTAATTTATGTACATGCTAATCTCTTTTAGGGGAACTGTGTCATACTAACACACTATACCTGGGCTCTGGCAGAATAAGGAATACTCATTTAATAACTCTTTGCACCAGCCCAATGAGAGCTGGATTTATTATGTACTTACTAGAAAACTAGGATGAAGATGGGAGTACAAATTTCTTTGAATAACTAAATCAAGAAATAATTTCGCTTTCGATTTTTCTTCCATTTTTTTAAATGAAGAAAAGAGAAACCAGTCAAAAGCCTGTAAAAGGCAAGGTCATTAGTACAAGAGATGAACAATCATGTAATTATTCAATTAAGGGTAAACACATAACCACACATATATACAAAACACTCCTTCAGAAACAAAGGAGAGAAAATATGTACCATTAACTGTGTTTCACAGCCACAAGTTAATAAAGAAAACTGCTGAGAATTTGAATAGGACTTTTTTTTTTTTTAATACAAATGCCAAATTTAACAAATGGTTAGAATTTATTTGTAAATAAGTTACTTGTTTTGCCTGCAGCGTTTAGGGAACTAGCTTAGTTCATATGTGCTCTGAACAGCTTTAAAACTGTATCTATTGGGAAGCTTCCTAATTTGCCTGCTAAAGCTACTCTCTGAAGCTGGGACAGATATTTTGCCAATGAAAAGAAGAGCACATGCAAATCCAGAAAGCCCCAGCTTATGCTCCATCAGTAGCATGACTGTCCCTTACCTGCGCAATGACAGCAATCAAGGGGCCACTGAATCCTAAAACTGCAGTAGGGCAAGACTGAGCTCCTGTTCCACATGGGCCACTCAGAGCCTACCTGCGTTTTTTCCATCCCTCTTCTCCCCTCATTCCCACTAAGCAAGGCAGAAGATGATGTCACACGAGGGTAGGACAAAACCCTGGCCTCACTTCCCATATTGGTGCTTTTGGGTTTTTATAACACACATGAGCATGCTCAAAGGCGGCACCTCCGCAACCTTGGGATTAAGTCTTTTTGACAACAAATGATAGCCTCATTCCAAAATTCACCTCACCAAGAAAAGCCCCAAACATAAACCTTCCTCAGAATAAATGGTGACTATAGATGTAACAGCGCTGTGTTACAACAGGTCTTCCCAAACACAAACTGATTTTCAAACTTTTCCCAGCATTTTAGCAAACATGAATGTCAATATATTTTGTGGTGCCATGTCATCCCACCATGTGAACTCCTTCAGAGGATGACAACTACAAGCCAAAAAGACATCTCTTTCTTTGTGTTGCTTAACCGACAAAATATTCATGACTATTTGCAGCGATTTGTTTTTCCTAATCACGAAACTGGGATTTCATCTAAGTAGATTGGCTTGCTACCAAACCAGGATGCTGACACCTTCTCCTGAACCTAGCAAACGGTAATAACGAGCGTAGATACATGTGAGGGAATCGCATTCCTAGCAGAAAACAAACAAAATCGGAATCACACTCATACACAAGCAGACTTGATCAATGAGTCAGAGTGACAGAGAAACAGCTTATATGAAAAATATACTTTGTTATGCCTCTGATATTTCGTGTATGTATCTCCTAAACAGTCTAAAGTCTCTTTATTTTTATGATTAGTCACTGCAATACAGAATGTGTGGGAGCATCGGTATATATCTAACGACACATATAGGAAAAAAAAAGATTATGATTAGAACTATTGCAACCTACACGTCCACTAATTATATTTCTATATTAACGCTATTAGATTTAACAGCAGTTTCAGAACTATATTACCAACACTGTTCAGAAAAGCTTACTAGGTCATGGTATGTAGAAACATCCCTATTATACCACTCCACTGAAATGATAAAAAAGGACCTGTTTATGAAGTACGTAATTTTTTGTCATTTTAATTTAGTAATGAATACATATACAATCACCTCTATAGAACTGAAGGACAGAACAATCATTTCGTAGATGCACGTATTCAAAAGAATTTTCAAGGTATTTCAAGAGGACTAACCTCTTGACAACATCATTACAGTACGTTTTATAAACAAATTCTTTAGTCATATATGCATAAAGCCATTGAACTGAATGTTACATTACAGCCTCCTGAACCTGTATCTTATGATCTATTGTATGGTTTCGATTAAAACAAAGCCCTCTCAGAATTACAGTTGCAACCTTGCGATATTAAGAAGAGAGTTTGGAAAACTAGGGTTGATTCTCATGCTCTTATTTAACTTCAAAGGGGACTGGAATCAAATTTCCCATTTGGATCATTATCAGTTTTCAAGGCATGTTTTATGAAGAAGAAAAAAAAAGTAACTTGTTCTGCTCAGTTTTTATTTTAAAGGACACTGCTGATATTTTATAGCTTAAGACAGAACTTACTGGACTGCTGAGCTTAGTGCCAGGAATTCAGTAACACTGCGTATTTAAAAAAAAAAAAAAAAAGGAAGACAGCACAAGATGCTATAACAGTCTTTCCCACAGACTTTCTGATATTTAGAAAACATGTTGCAAAAAAGCATTTACTACTAAATGAAGGCGATTTATCTGGTTTTTTTAATGATACTGTAGTCATGTAAGATACAAAAGTGACTTTTATTTAATCTCTCCTTGGTAAGATGTCCTGACCTCTGAGAAATACAACACACGCTTAAATATTTAAATGATTTTAGCAACTAATTACAAATCATTTGTAAAAAATGCAAAGACAAGAAGTCTGCAACCAAACAAGAGGAGAAAGAATATTGTATATATGGCAACAATACAATGCCAAGTAAGGCAAAAGGGAAGGAACAAATCTGAAATACAGGAACAGCAGTGGAGCTCCCTTACCCCTTCCAGATTATCATAAAAATCTAAATGACAGTGCTGCAATTAGAGAGTTCCAGGACATTAGGTCGGACTTAGCAGGTTGTACAGCTCAAGGCACAGATGCTCTGGAAGAACAGAGTAATCAAGCATGAAAACAGGAAACCAATAACATAGTCACCGGGATTTTGGAGGAGAGAGAAAAAGAACTTGCATTCTATTGGATTCAAGAACACGTTATTCAGGATTCCACAGCAATGTGCGGGGAAGAGGTTCTTTGGTGGCAGAGAAACTGAAGAAAATCAATGTGCAGGATATGGACAGTGGGCTGGCAGAGTAGTTTAGACTGGGCACAGTTAGCAGCTGAAAAAAACAACCCTAAACCCAGCCCTTGTTCAAACGCGTATCTGTTGCTGGCTCTTCCTCCTTTAACCCTGGTTTGGGGCTCCCCCACAGGTTTGGGGCACATCAGCATTTCAGGACACGCTAAAGGAGGAAACAACGTGATGTACAAGCCTGTGAGGTATCATGGGGACATGTGTATGGAAGTCAGTCTTCACAGAATGATAACAGATAACAGAAATCTCAATTATTGCACCAGAGATAACTATATGAATCCTATGGTTTTCTATTCACAAAACGAATAATACTAGGAACGTGAACATCTATCAAGATATGAAATTAGAAAAAAAAAAAGAGAGGATATTCCCACTGAACTAGGTCATTCCTGTTATACAAGGATATACATGCCTTTAGGCTGCCAGTCAGACAGACTTACATTCCTGCCTTATAAGGCTTTTTCTGGGTTTACAGTTCGCAGAATAACATAGCAATATTGACAGATTACACACAGCAACATTTTTGTGGGTTCTATCAAAATATATTTTATTTTTTTTAAGTGTTGTGACTGGAATTATCTTTTTTAAATTTACAGGGGGAAAAAAACAAAAAACAAAAGAAACTGAAATGCATACCTTATTATTCATGCTAAGACAACATAAGATAACCCAAGCTTCTCTAACAGATTCTAGGTTGTCTGCCTTGCTCAACTTTGTGGGGAAGTAGTCATTTGGTTTCTTGGTCAACCTTATCTGGAAAACCTTGGAAAAACTGCATGTCCAGTCATGTCTGAAATGAGACAAAACCCCCACACCTGCATGCTTTATATTTACCTGTCTTGTTAACAAGACAGGAATACACTTCAAAATTTTCATTGAATCAGACAGCTACTTATCCAAGTTAAACCTGAAGCTATTCCCAAGGAGACCTTTCAAAATGAAATTAGTGTTTAAAATAAAAACCAGTACAATTTAGTGACAATAACCTCACTGCGGAGCCACTAAGGAAACGTACTGCTTTTATGGCAAATAACAAAGAAAGGAAATAACTCCTATAAAATTACTGACATCACAATAACAGGCCCCAGGAGAATACCCCAGGGGTACAAAAAAGAAGCAAGCAGTTCTTTATTCCAGAGACAGGGAAGCAGGGCAGGCCATAGTACATATTATGCAGCCACTTAGGAGCAGAGATTGCTGTTTTCTTCTCCAGCTCACTAGAGATGCTACGATCATGTAAAATACTCAATTACGTGGGCCATTCTGCATTCTTATGCTTAGAATAGCACCAGAAAGCACAGGGAAAGTGATTTTAAGGCAATATGCTTTTACTTAAGTGATTAACTTACATTATTACTTTTTAAGGATTTCACATATTTCACAACATACGAGTAACAAGATTTTCTATTAATTTGTAGAGCCTAGTACGGGCATTCTATCTTTCCGTCTCCTTTGAAGCTTACTGCTTTCACTTGCGGAAAACTAATTTCAGAACACAAGACTTTTTTTGAAGATACATATTTCCATGCAGTTTTTGAGTTACGCTCATTTCAATTCCCACATACAGCTTCTGGACTTCTTCAAAATGCCAGCCTGAGTAATGACCAAATAACAAAAAACCCAACACTGAATGACAAGCAAGTACTACACAGCTTAGGACAGTCCAGATTTATTAAAGATGTTTATCAACAATTAGCTTCTCTGACTATCTAATAATAACTTTGCTAGCTAAAAATAAAATTTGAATGTATACAAGTTATAAAACAAGTTACAAGATACAGATATTAAGAAATATCTGACATGAGAAAAGGCAGAAAACAGGCTTTTGTTTTGCCATTGACATCACTGGGACATTTGCTTGTGTTGCCCAGAGAAACGACATGCTATTAATTTCTTCAGCCAGGTTCAGAGCCCTTGGGTGTGCTCACAGATATTAATCTTTCCTTTAGTGACCACATCAGTAGATCATTAAAGGATGACCTACCATTCTTCATGTTCTGTCATCTTAGAGACTCAACAAGAAAGGTTAAGCATCGCCTTTCCCAAGAGGATAGTGAAATGCTTATGCACACTCTTGTGATTTATTTTTTTTTTTTTTACCATATTATTGCACCTCTGCATTTTGGAGGCATTCCAGAATCGACTAGGCACAAGATCCAGATGATTCTAAATGCATCCAGCAGGAGATATAGATACTTTAGCATGTGCTGAGATCTCTCCCTGTCCCCATCTCCACACATACTAAAGCATCATCTCACTTTTTTCTGCCATTGTATTGGCTTCCATTTAAATATCATACTGATTTTATTATCTCACTCCGTGCACTAAACCCATTTCATGATCCTACTGTATGTTATCCTCCTAAGATTACACAATCGCACAGCATTTGCTCCATTCTGTTTCTCCATGCAGTGTGCCAAAAGAGCCAGAGCTACTCAATCTCAGCCCTTCAGTTTCGAACACTGTGCCATCTTGATAATAACCTCTCACTGCAGTCTCATTTTCTTTACTTAGTGTTTTAAAACTAGTATTAAGAGATAGTGAATATTGTCAAGATTAGGAGCTGAATATACCGAAGCAATTAGTTCACAAACAGAGGTAGAAGGTTGATAGAAAAACTGTAAATTTATCCTCCTAGTTTCTGTTTGTTTCTAACACGTCACCCTCTGCACTTCAGTAATCTAGGGCATTGGGTTCCAGTCCCTGTGGAACTCAGACCTTCCCCAGCTTACTGCACTGACAAATAAACCACCTTTGGATAAAGATGATAAGCATATTTTCTTTCTAAATACCAAGGGACAAAGTTGTTTGGGTTTGTTTGGTTTTTTCTTTTTTTTGAACACTCCGTATTCCTACATTCCACAGTACCTGTTAGTATCGAGACAACTATAAACTCTCATAACCTGTCCTAAGTCAGCAATAATCACCAAAAAAAGATAATAGTATTTTAGTAAAGTGTGAAGAATAAATCATCCAGTTGTTCATCTTACCCCAGTGAGACCAGATTTGACTGATCTGTCATTCTATTGCTTTGAAGAATGAACAACATTTAGCCATAGATATATTAAAATAATGCCACACATGGCAATAATGCTGTGACTTTAAACTGGTATCTCTGTGAAAGAATGAGCTGCAGAGAAGCTTACAGTCAGTGCCTGGGGCTCCCAACATTGGGACTGGTGCAAAGCTTAGAGAGCAACTGGAAGGTTACTGTATTTTTCAGGCTGTGAATAATTAATTGAAGTAGGTTTGTGGTGGTTTTTTTGTGGGTTTTTTTTTTTTTTTTTTTTTCCAAATCCTCCCCTCACAAACAGCAGGGCTTTTGAAAAGCAACTTCTTTCTACCTTCAGAAAAGGTTATCAGGCAATAATGATGCTGCAATTCATTTTTAAAGGCACCTGCCTGGCATAATAACCTATGAACCTCACAAGAAACATTGAACCACAAATTAAATATACAGGACAGAAGTGGTCTATAAAATGACAGAATAAAGTCACAGAGAATTACAGATAAGTTGGCGTACCAGACTGAAAACATGGCTGAAAAAAAAATTGCTTACAGAGTGCTCATGAAAGAAACTAAACCTGCAACCCTTCTCATGGACCGAGAGAGAAGTACTGCACAACACATCAGATGCAAGCAAAGCAAAATATACCTGTGTTGTCATCTCCCACCATATATTAGCAACACCAAGCTGTTGGGTTGTTTAATAGCTGGTCAGGATACTAAGTGTTGTGTTTTTAACAAATTCTTGTACATCTTATAAATCTGAACTTTGAGTTTCCCTAATGCCTACACTAAGGACAATAAGAAACAGACCTAAAATTTGCAAACGCAAAGCCAAAGGAAGATAACAAGCATGCCCAAAGACTTGTCTATCATGTATTTAATTGTAATCCCCCAAAATACATGTCATTGAACTCTCCAACAAAATCAGGTTGGTGTATTTTGAAGTAAAATGACTTATAGCAGGAACTCATAATAAAGACTTTCTCTCTTGCTCTACTCTTCTCACCAGTCCCCTCAAGACTGGATAATTCTGGCTTCTGTCAGGTTGAGGAAAGAACGAAATCGAATTCATAGAAAAACCCAAATTACCAACCTCATTGACAATTACATCACTGCATCATTTTGCAAATATTCAAAGAAAAGCCATGCCAGTACATTTAGACTGTCTTAGCAGACTATGCTGCAGAAGGATAAAACCTGAGAAAAGATTCCTCTGATATTGAAAAGTAGTCATGATCACAACTGATACCGCGTTTTCTCAGAGGAGTCCCCAGCTCATTATATCTCAACCTACATTCTTTCTCCACCTGCAGCTTTTCCCACCAGCTTATGGGAAACGTTATTCTCTGCATATATCCTGCCAAAGCCAATAAGCATAATTTCAGTCTCTCCAGCGCTTACTGTCAGCCAATTCCTTGTAACCCAGCCTCTAAACTGCCGTAATTCAATTCCCTCACACTGGAAATGTTTTTAAAGCCAGCAGTGGAAAGAGATACAGCAAGGTATATTCAGCTAAGTACACAAAATCCATCTCATGAGGACAAAATATACTGCCTCTTGCATTTCTGATGTCATTCACTGCCCTGAAGGAATACAGGTAAAAAAGCCTCAAGATGCAGATTTTGAATTCCAGCCCTGTTACCATGATGAGACCTGGCACAATCTTTCCACACAGGTTTCAATATTTCCATAGGAAACCCACAAGCCATGGGAGAATGTATTTCAGCAAGCACCTGGCACGGTTTCTTCTCTCACTGTCTCCCAATATATCCAGAAGGTTTGTGATATAACTGAGAGTAACAGTTGACTCATTACATTTACTGAATACTCCCACATACAGAAGTGGCAAAAAAAAAATATTAAGTTATGGAGATCCTGAAGGATCACAACTGAAAACACGATGCTTACAAGGCATTATGTACAGCTGCAGCACAGCAGACTGCTAAGTATTTTTGGACTCAGCTTTGCTGTGTCATTTTTCTTGCTCTGAAGTGATAAATTAATTGGAAAAAAACAGAATACAGAAACCAATTGAAAGCAAAGGGGCTGCAGCAAGTACACTCAGAAATTGTTTTCTGAAAGTAAATAAATACTTTAATGATGAAAACAACTCAAGTGTAGAAGTCAGCCTTCAGAAAGTGTTTTTATTCTGTTTTTAAATGGTTTAGGATAGAAATAGAGGTTTTTTTCCTGGAATTCAAATCTCTTCGATACATCCCACATACCTGTAGTTCAAAAGGGAAACACATCTTAATATACAAAAGCAGTATTACCCCCGTAGTCTTCCTTTCTTGTTCACCCAACAACTGCAACATGAAGAACGTATCATGCACCCTCCAAGTGGACAGGACGAGAAGAAACTCTTCATCAAATACTAAGACATGCATGGATACAAAGTAGACGTAGCCAATACAAAAAATTCTTATTTGATGAATTCAGAACAAATCTGCCCAGAAAATTAAGCCTATATATAAGCCTATACACAAAATACATAATACTCTTTTGAGTAACAATGTTCATTCTAGTTACAGTTTGTGCATCCGTTGCAGCAAGGAAGACTAACAGCAGAGTAACTGGACATTTATTTTCCCCCAGTTCTCCATCCAGGCCAAATGCTGGACTCCTCTTGTTGCCCTTAGTATCCTGTGGGCCTTCTTACTGGACATGAGAAATCACAGTCATTCTAGTCATATTCTCAACAGGTTCATTGAGAACCAATTCTGACCTATAAATCATACTTCCAGGTCAGCTGGGAGCTCTGCAGAAGAAATAACACTCCACCTCCCAGTCAGGCTTTAACTGCCCTGGTAATGCAGCAGCCCACATATTTTAAATGGAATCACAGTATGCAGTATTCGGACTTCATGCAAGATTCCTACATTCCCACCTAGAGTGCACCACTGCACTAAACAGCCTATTTAGAAAAAGCGAAATTGTCTTCAATAGTCAAGCAGTATGTTACATTGACCAACAATTATTGTTAAATACACACAATGAAAAATTACACAGTTTGGGGCAGAAGGTGTCATATTACCAGACATTCCCTATATATATATATATATAGTTACTGTAGAAAAATATATGAATTTTATTAAGATGTTTTCAAAATCCAGAAGCACAGCAATGAAAACAGTAGTGCCTTGGGAAACTTGAGAACATTATTAGAGAAGATGGCAAAATTTTTTCCTGTTACATACTTTAAAGTCTTCGTGCACACTGCATGGTTATCTTCCTCAAGGGCATACAGCCATCCTCATAACCTTTCACTGACGACTGAAAATTAACAAAGCATGCAATATCATTTTGCTAGTGTTTGAATTTCCGTTTGAGAGGAGCATATACATTCAAATTGAAGAGTACTGCAGCTCACAAATGAAGACAGAAGAATCATGTTCAGTGTATGAAAGTCTAGGCAGAGATTATGTTTCTTTTTCCTAAAAGAAGCTCTACTTACAGTAAGAAAAAAATAATTCTGATAAGGAAATAAATAGTTTCTATTTGTCTGAATCAGTATGATTGAAAATAAAGATATCTTTTCTCAGTATGGAATGGAATGAAATACAAATTTGAATAATACACTGCCTAAGTTAAAATGAATGAAAATATTTCACAGCCATACTGGTGGTGGCTTCAGTTGGATACTTAACTACACTGTGATGCATTTTAAAAGGTGAAAGTTATCACTGCATGTTACAGCCAACATACGGATATCAAGAACACCACAGATCTCTGCATGACACGAGACACCCACATTGAAAGAACTCCTGAAAACATCAGTGTGAGCCAAGTGCTGAAAAGTGAATTCTGTAATGAAAGTCCTTCTGTTCCATAACAAAAAAGTCCATCAATTTTTGTTGATCTGAGGATAGCAAACAAGATCCTGTGGGATGATGGGAAGGGATTATGTTACAGAATCACCCTGAGGCACTTCAGACAGTTTTGGCCTTTTCATCTTCTGCCTAGAAAAGACACAGACCACCTGTGTTCAGAAATACACAGGAGTGGGAAACACTATAACGAAAGACAAAATTCAGCACGTATATTATGAAGGGAAGCTAACCTTCTGGAAGTCTAATGGAGTAAAAACATACTTTTGATCTTTTTCCTCACCTGCACTAAGATTTTGCGTAAACAAGCCCAAAAATTCAGACAATAAGCACATGAGATCACCAGATGTTGCTACTTTTAGTTATTGTTGATACTCTACTGGAAAAAACAACGTCCACTATGAACAGGACTGAAATATCAAGGAGGATAAGGGACAAGAAGGAAGGAGGGGAAAAAAAAAAGGCAACTCCCCCCTCTCACCCACTTCCCCCCATTACATGGAGAAGAATCTTTTGTTAATAGATGAGCAGCTGACAACTGAAGAATGAGCCAGAGCTCAGAAGTGTCAGGTGAAGTAGGGGACAGCAGAACATAGGTGCCAAAACCCAGATATTAAATGCATGGCATACGTTTCCTAGAGCAGCCTTCTCACCAGAGACACCCAGAAGGAAAGTGATGGGGAGTGGCAAACTGTCCCCACAGGAACCATGTAAACGTTGCTTTTAAGTTTGCTACTTAGGAAAAATATTAAGATTGGTTGTTGTAACAGGCATAGTTGTTATAACTAAACAACCAAAGAGAAAGTTCAAAAGGTAAGTTTCATGAACAAATATATCTGTAATCAAACCGCTAAGGCCTGCAAAGCAGCATGCTCTCTCATACACACAGGGATGGGCATATCTTAAACCTGGCTAGGGATGTCAAGCTCAACAGAAAGGGCTTCCACAAGTATATTGAAAGCAAAAGGAAGAGCAGAGAAGTTGTGGGCCCACTGTTGAATGAGACAGGAGCCATGGTGACGGAGGATGCGGAAAGGGCGGAGTTACTGAATGCCTTCTTTGCTTCGGTCTTTACTGCTCGGCCCAGCCTTCAGGAGTCCCAGGCATTGGGGGAAGTAACAGGGAAAGAAGACGACTTCCCTTGGGTTGAGGACGATCGAGTGAGGGAGCAATTAGATCAATTAGATATTCACAAGTCCATGGGCCCCGATGGGATGCACCCAAGAGTGCTGAGGGAGCTGGCGGAAGTCATTGCCGGGCCGCTCTCCATCATCTTTGAAAGGTCCTGGAGAAGAGATGAGGTGCCTGAGGACTGGAGGAAAGCCAACATCACTCCAGTCTTCAAAAAAGGCAAGAAGGAGGAGCCGGGGAACTACAGGCCGGTCAGCCTCACCTCCATCCCTGGAAAGATGATGGAACAGCTCATTCTGGGTGTCACCTCAAGGCACATGGAGGAAAAGAAAGCTATCAGAAGTACTCAACATGGATTCACCAAGGGGAAATCACGTCTGACTAATCTGATAGCCTTCTATGATGGCATGACTGGATGGATAGATGAGGGGAGGGTGGTAGATGTCATCTACCTTGACTTAAGCAAGGCGTTTGACACAGTCTCCCACAGCATCCTCATAGGGAAGCTTAGGAAGACTGGGCTTGATGAATGGACAGTAAGGTGGATAGATAACTGGTTGAAAGACAGAGCTCAGAGGGTAGTGACTGGGGGCACAGAGTCTAGTTGGAGGTCAGTGACGAGTTGTGTTCCCCAGGGGTCAGTACTAGGTCCACTCCTCTTCAATATATTCATCAATGACCTGGATGAGGGGATAGAGTGCACCCTCAGCAAGTTTGCTGATGACACAAAGCTGGGGGGGGTGGCTGACACAGCAGAAGGCTGTGCCGCCATACAGAGAGACCTGGAGAAGCTGGAGAGCTGGGCAGAGAGGAACCTTATGAAATTCAATGAGGGCAAGTGTAGGGTGCTGCACCTGGGGAGGAATAACCCCATGCGCCAGGACAGGTTGGGGGCTGACCTGCTGGAGAGCAGCTCAGCTGAAAGAGACCTGGGAGTCCTGGTGGACAACAGGATGACCATGAGCCAGCAATGTGCCCTTGTGGCCAAGGCCAATAGCATCCTGGGGGGCATCAAGAAGAGTGTGGCCAGCAGGTCAAGGGAGGTCATCCTCCCCTTCTACTCTGCCTTGGTGAGGCTGCATCTGGAGTGGTATATCCAGTTGTGGGCCCCCCGGTTCAAGAAGGCCAGGGAACTGCTGGAGAGGGGAGAGCAGAGAGCTATCAAGATGCTGAGGGGACTGGAACACCTCTCTTGTGAAGAAAGGCTGAGGGATTTGGGTCTCTTCAGTCTGGAAAAAAGACGGCTGAGGGGGGATCTTATCAACACTTATCAATACTTCAAGGGTGGGTGTCAGGAGGATGGGGCCAGGCTCTTTTCGGTGGTGCCCAGCAACAGGACAAGAGGTAACGGGCACAAACTTGACCATAGGAAGTTCCACCTAAACATGAGGAGGAACTTCTTTGCTGTGAGGGCGGCAGAGCCCTGGCACAGGCTGCCCAGAGAGGTGGTGGAGTCTCCACCTCTGGAGACATTCCAAACCCGCCTGGACGTGTTCCTGTGCAACCTACTGTAGGTGACCCTGCTCTGGCAGGGGTGTTGGACTAGATGATCTCCAGAGGTCCGTTCCAACCCCATGATTCTATGATATCTGCCTATGCACAGGCTACCTATGTATCTATAGCTAGAGATACGTTCACATTGCATAAAGCCTGGATACAAATTTACAGTAATGTAAGGTGTCCTCAAACCATGACAATAAATATGCATACTTTTACACAAACATCAAGTACTTGCCAGTATTTTTCCAACTACCAAGAAAATAGTAAATACCACTTTTATACGAGAAAGAGCACTGAAATTTTATGTTATGAACCAGCTATTTGGACACTTTCCAGCTCACCAACCTGTCACATTGAATAACTTCCATCTCCCTGTGGCACTCAAGCATTTTTTCAAGAGAAATTTCTCAGCTTTAAGTACACTTGTCTTTGAAAACTAACACTGAAAAAAAAAAATCCAACTTGTGTACTATACATACGTGACTGAATTCATTCACTTAAGAGTATGTGCTGTATCTTATCTCCTGACAGTAAACCTTGTATTAACAGTTTCCAATATATGCTCCAAAAGAAATATTGAGCTAGAAATCTTTTCTAATTCATGAGGCCTTTTGTTCTGAAACAGCCAATGGAATGTACCACCTCTTCAAAGGAGATGGTTGAAACTGTAATTTTATTAGAGTAGAATAAAGGAATTTCAAGTACCGTAGTTCTGAAAATCATAGTCAGAAATCAGATCATGATTTTATCTTTCAGTGCATCTTCAGCACTTCATATGAATGGCACTGCATCATCCCAAAGCATAGCCAAATCACACTACATTTTCATTCCTAAAACTTGCTTAGCTAAGTCCATTTTTCAGCTCCAGTGAATACCGCAGCATCTTCTCTACCCAGCCTCACGAACCTGAAGTAGTTTTGAAATCGTGCTGTAATATTACTGAGATAAAATCCTCTCATCTCTTCCATCACTGAAATGTTCCCTTTCCGAAGTCGGAAGCTTACATCCTACCTTGTAGTACTTATCCGTGTTAGATCCTCCTCCCCATCTTGATCCCACCTTGAGGTAGTTCACAAAACCTGCTGGCAGGATTTACAAAAATGTTCATGCCACCTTCTTAGGTCCTCGTTTCTTAGTGGCTCAAGCAAGGTTTATTCAGCATTATTAAAACCACTGCAGTAGGGAACATCTGAGCGCATAGAGGAACATCCACAGAACTCTTCTGTGGCAGTGCACGCAAACGGGATAGCCTGTGTACTGGCAAATGGGAATAAGTAATAGAAGAATACTACACAAGACAACCTATGCACTGGAGAAAACTCCTGACACCAAACTATTCTACGCAAATTGCTCCAGCTTTTATAATAAACACATTTACCTTCATAAATAGCTTTTTGCTTTATTGTGTGGGACCCAAAGCAGTAAGACTCCTTGTGATCAATGACTGGCCCCTGTACACAGAGGCTATTTTAAAATCTCTCTCACCAGCTTCATCTTTCCTTTTCTCTGCTAGGTTTTTTCCTCTGTATCACAATAAGCTGCAAATTTGCACTTCTGGGGGATTGTTTTTACTGTATAGGCTCTGCATCCTTTTATCCGTTTTCATCTCAAAATATTCCCCTCAGAAGCCTCCTTGCTATTCATCTGTAACTTTCGGTACATTTCCATTCATTTCCTTCTGCAAGAAACGCTATCTAAAACATGTTTGCTAAAACTTCTTCCATCTAGTCTTAGAGGGTTTTTTTTCAAAAGAGAAAACCGTTTTGTTTCAGTGCCAATGAGATTCTGGAAGAAAATTTTGTGAAATCACCAAGACTTTCATACCAAGCCACCCACTGCATGACAGCCTGCCCTTGCTCCACGATTTTGCTAGCAACAAATCCCTGCGATCGCCACATGCTGCCTCTGGATGTTAGCTTCATAAAAGGAAAAACTTGAGTCTCATCTGAGTCTCTGACATCCTCAAGTTTGGGACATTTGCAAGTTAAAGAAAAGTCATGTTTGGAAAATAATCAGACAACATGTTAACATTAGTGCATAAACCTAGTGACTGTCTCTGTTCAGTAGGTACTGCTTACATTCTATGTTCAAAAGGCAGGGAAAAAGCCATATAGTTTAGAGTGTCTAACTAAGCTGTCAGAAAGATGCTATATAAGTCTCATGAACATTAAAACCTTGCGATTTCAGAGTTTTGCCATTTTGAAATTAAGCCTGAAGCTGTAACTGAATAAATACATCCACCTTTTATAAGATTAAATTAGCTGAGGTATTGTGAATAATATAACCACAGAAACATAAAACTTCACACTATATTTAAAGAGGCCCCGTCAAGGAAAATAAAGATGCACTTGGCTGGATTTTGCAGAGTTTGGGAATGTGTGCTATTTTTCCTCTAAAGGCAGATGTACTGGCTTTTTATACAAGATTTTTAAAACTGTGAAGCTTTCACGTAGAATACAAAAGGAAGCCTAAAAAGTTCTCTCTGACTTTGTCTTTTATTTCACACTTTATGTTTTTTAAAAGCTCCAAGAAACTCACCCCGTTTCTGCTTATGTTAGAAAGGTATCTCCTGACAACATTTTTTTTTCCCACCAGTCCCTCTGTCCTGACCAGGGAGAAATAAATGCAGCGTCAGCAGAAATCCGTGGTTGCATCTGCAGCACTTCACTGGACCCTCAACGATGCAGTGGGAGCCCACCACAGCCACCTCTTTGCCCAGGGGCAAGGCACAAACCCAGGGTACACAGATGGAAACAGAGGACTAAGGTTGTGCCAAAATGTGGGCCAGTAACATAGGGGATACTTGGCAGCACAGATGCAAACAGTGAAATAAAACAAACAAAAAGAATTAGTTTGAGGTCTCTCACAATCCATTCTTACCGCAACGTTATTAGCCAGGCAAGTACTACACAAGTCAATTTTAATGGTTAAATCCAAGAAACAAACCAAAGCATACCATAGAAGCAGCTGTACTTCAGTAACATCAGAATGAATACAATAATAAAGGACATCTTGAGATAGAAAAGAAACAAAACATTTACAGAATTTTCAAGACAGTCCTTTGCAGACCCTAAAAAAAATTTGGGCGCCAAAGTTCAGTTTATTACTATTAGTGACTATTAAAATAATTCAACTGCTAATTATATCCATGTCCTGACAAATATAACTGGTACATCAGGTAACTGCAAAGTGGGATATGTTTTTGTACTTTGTCACAAACCCTTTTTACAATCAGTCAAAGTGTTCTCAGATATGACAGAAACTAATAATACCATCCCAGCAAATTCTGGAGTGAAGTCTTCCAACAGAATTGTTACACTGACCTGAACGGCACGCTGTGTAGCACAGTGGCTAATAACATGTTACCTGAAGAGATATTCAGTGGTCTGGGCCGAAGATATCCAGTCACTACATACAGTGATGACCATAGTTCACAATTTTGTTTCTCATGTGCACTTCAGCACTTCATCAGTGTACTTTTAAGACCGACTTGGACTCTTAAAGGACTGCCACAAACATTAATTATTTCAGTTGCCTCCAATCTGGAAACTGCAATACTGTGAAAGTAATTGATGAAAGTGCCAGACGAAAGACAGCACCTAATTGCAGCATCCGTATTACAGCTACAGCTGTTGACTGAACATTAGAATTAAATACCACCTTTTTCAAATGCATACACGCACCAACTCCAGACCTACAGATTTGTGGTGAAACTAACAGCAGCAATTTACCAATTCCTTAGTCTGGAAACGTTCCATTGCTAGTTCAGACTGGGGAAGCCTAGGGAGTTGTCAGGACACTCACGAAATGAGTGGAGCAGAACCATGCTACAGGTGCTGTAAAACCATGCAACCGGACGTGGAATGGTTCAGATTCCACATCCTGACAAATATCCAAATCCAACTCCAACACAAGATAAGTGTACGATAACATTAGAAAACACCCTGCAACCTAAGACAATGCAGGAAAAATATGCAGAGGAAAAAAATCTATTCGGAAGCGATTTGATCTTTTTTCCCCCCTCATAGAATGAAAGCTTCAATTAAAATTTTTATTTTTCCCCAAAACATTAACGTAATAGTATTTACTTGATAAGGCTACAAACTGCATTTAAAGATGTCTATCACTTATTAATTCAATAGTGAAAATGAATAATGTTTCAAAAATACTCAACAGACATTTTTGGATGAGAAGAAAGGAATGTTTTCATGATACAAAAGGGTAGGAAGTTTTCAGTGAAGTATGAACCTTATTTATTCTATCTTTAAAGTTACCCACATCAAGAGAATGCTACAAGTTGCTTATACAATGGTATTCCATTATTCTAGTATCATTCTACTCTAGACTCTCAAAATCCCTCAATAACCTGATGCTACTACACAAGAGCCTGCTATAAACATGAAGGTTACCTTAAATTAAAGGTGAAACTTAAAAACCATTCTGCAGTCCACCAGACTGATTAATTTCTTTCTGTACTTCCTGAACTTAAAAGTTTGCAGAAAATAGGACTGTAAACTACATTGAGGTTTCTTAGGTTATAAAAATGTAAGATGTTCATTATAAACTGTCCTAGAATGACTTGCTGTGACTGTTGCTTTAGAGTTTACCTTTGAGGGAATACTGAACAAAGCAAAGTCTCGATAATAACATTAAGAATTTTGACAGTTACAGAACCACTAAATTATTAAATTGCTTTATATTCTTAGACTTTAAAGATTGCTTCCACGTTGGATAGAGTATTTTTCATCCCATCTGTAAGTTTTACATCTCAAAAGAAAAATATGTACCACTCTGTCTCATCATATTTTTGCCAACATGCATGTTTTAAAACTTGTGCTGCACTGAAAAGAAGAAAGAAGGCAAAGCATCAAAACTTGACTCAGGTCTGCGGATGCAGGGAGAACAGACAGTCAACTTCAAACTATTGTTTTGATTTAGGCTTGGGGACGAGGGGAACCCAATGCAGTCCAGCTAAGGTTGTATTATTGGCACAAAAGGGCAGGAAAGGGGGAAAGGAGAGAATTTTAAGCATCATCCAATTCCAGTGGTTTTATATCCATCTCTAGCTCTTCATGCTACCTGGTGATGTGTGTTTCCCTTTACTCTACATGGATTTCAGAAGCAGATCTAAACTTATCCTCAACATGTCTCATTATTTTGAGGAAAAAAAGCCAACACGAGTTTTATAATAAGTAGAGACAGGGTTAAATTCAACAGCTTAGCCAACATCTACTGTCAAAGTTCCTGACAGAGAAAAAATGAACACGAAGACAACTGATGTCCGAACCAATGCACCTAAAGCACGTATTTAGGCGTGTACTCGTTAACCAAAAAAGTTTCATTTCAGGCACTGATTTTCCTTTTTGAAAGGCAGGGGCAAACCTGCAGATGGAATGAGTCCTCTGCAGTGTTTAGTCTGTCATCCAGCCATTAACAAGCACGCAGTTCAGAACGGCTACAACAGAGGCAGCCTCTTGTCCCACCAATAGTTTAGGAATATCAGAGACATCCACAACGTGACAGAAAAGTGACAGTCACACAAATCTCTTAGAAACTGAGGATCATGATTCTCCCACCTAGGAAACAGGTTATTAACAAACAAAAACCACAATTAAATAAATCAAGATGACTCTTTAAAATGAAAATGTCCATCTAGCTGCATACCATAGAAAAACTGTATTATACAGGATAAAACACAGATCAGACATGACATAAAACTACTCAGTCTGAATATATTATCTTACAGTTATTACAGCTCTGTCAGCTGTCATTGTATCCACAATGCTCGAATTCATCTGCTGTTTAATCTTTGGTAGATACATCATCGGGAAGTGGCAAAAATTTAAAGTGGATCAGGAATTTTAAAGTACTGATGCTCAAAAGTATAACAAGGTAAAACCCACTACTCACCTTCTTGTTGAAAGCCCTCACAAAATGCTTTTAGCCTAGTGACTTTACTGAAGAGGGTCTGGCCAAACTTGTTTTTCAAGAAATACTGGCTTTAAAACACGCATAAAAGAAAGGCATAATTCTACAAATATATGTCACAAATTCACTAGAAGGAAAAACGCTTTTTCTTTTTTGAGCAAACTAATAAAATGGAAAATTAAGGTGTCAAACTGCAGCTAAACGAAGTTCAAAACCATGTCAAATATTCAACTTTCCCCACAAACTGCTGAAAACCCCCAGAACAACCACGCTTGCACATCTGCGCTCTTACAAAATCCCCACTGCCCTTTGCTACAATTCCTGCACTTTCCCATAATCCCCACTTATCCTTACCAGCTGCATTCCACTACCCACAGCTTCAGTCATTAGACTGAAACAGGAACTAAAAAATACGTTTGACTCAAGAAATCAGGAAAGGAGACAGGAAAGATGGAAAAAATAATTTAAAAAAAATATAACTATCTTTTGTGGTCAAACATCCTCTGCCTGGCTGGCTAACTAAATTGCGTGTGCATTTCTAAGAACTCAAACCCACCATCTTGAGGGTGGAAAACCAACCCCATTGCTGTTTGAGGTGGTGGGCTTTGCACCTTAGTCTTTTCTAGGCAATTCACTTATTACACCTTGGAACACAATTGCACCGGAGCTGGAATAAATTCACAGGGAACAGTAACTATCACCATTAAGAAGTGTGGGCGCAAAGCATGCAGAGACTTAAAAAAAAAAAAATACTCAAGATTTGCTTTAACACTATAAGCCAAGCATAAAAGAAAAAAAATGCAATCATATATATATATCTATCAGATTCACATACTCAAAATACTGAAAAGAGGAACGTGATATATGCACCATTTAAAAACAACATTAACTTTCAAGCACCGAATAGGCCACTTGCTTCAACAACCAGTGAAGGAAGAGATTGGAACAAATGCACAGTGCTAATTAAGCAAAACAAGGCACAAGGCATTTCCTCAGGACTGATGGGCAGCTGCCCAGGGACGGGACAGGGAGGAAGAGGAAGAGGCTGGATGCAAGGTCACAGAACCCTGGCAGACGTTAAATCCCAGTAAATTTTCCCTACCAAAACTGTTTTTATTATTATTACAAGACACAAATTTAAAACGGACATATGCTTTCTCATATGAGTAAAATAAGTTAAATTAATACATTGAAAGCATTTCTATAAAATAGATCCCTATAATTTTTCATACTTCAGTCAATATGTGGAATAACAAGCAACACAAGAACTGTAAATTGCAGTGCCAGAAAAGAATGAGGAATTATATCCTGGGCAAAAGAAAACGTTATTTAAACTTAGTAATTGGCAATGTTACACTGATTTGTTAATCTAAACACAGACACCTATAACTCATTGAAATTCACTAGTTTGGGTTTTCAATCCAAATATTTGAGCATTCTTTTCTATATATTTTTCTATTTCAGCTTGATATAATATAAATAACAGCATCAAAACTTTCATTACAATAATTCATATGGACCCCAGACTGCTGGATGCCAAGGTAGCTAAAACTCACACAGAATTAAAATAGCAATTTGCAAATTAAGAATGCAAGAATCAAGCTCACATGCCTCTATAGCCAAAGTAGAGAGCTCTCCTAAAACCCTTGAGGGCTTTCTACTTGTGTTTGAAACACTAAGGATTAGATTTCTAAAGCTTCTTTCTGAATTTAATTGGACAAGTATAACTTTTAAAGTAGCCCATCTGCCTGGAGCACAGCAGTCGTGATGGGAAGTGGAGAATGCTACTGCAATATTTGGATAAATTCTCAAACAAAACTGTAAAAAGCCTCCAGTAATTAGTGGATGATATGAGAATTCAGAACTTGGCACCGGAACTTTATGTGCAGAAACTGTTTGACTTGTTTATTGTGTATACTTGTTTCCACTGAACAAGCAGTACAGTGATTTAAGCAACTTAATGCTAGCATATCATGAAAGTAAAATTTGGTGTTAATGTACGTATTTATTTCCTCGATGTCTTATGCAACATTCCTCTCTGCAGTGAAATCGTCCAACACTCATTTTCTCCTAAAACTTAATAATAGAATAATATCACATTATTACTTTGCTTAAATTATATTACATTGCTTAAATGTTACATGAGGCTACATAACAGTAACAAGATCTTTCCCACTGCACCCATCTCACGAATTCTTGTAAATTAAACATGGTAAAGCTTGTGTAATGCTTAAATAAAAGGTACACTAAGAAATTTTTCACTCTGAGGGTGGTGAGCCCCTGGCCCAGGGTGCCCAGAGAAGCTGTGGCTGCCCCATCCCTGGAGGGGTTCAAGGCCAGGTTGGACGGGGCTTGGAGCAACCTGGGCTGGTGGGAGGTGTCCCTGCCCAGGGCAGGGGGTGGCACTGGCCGGGCTTTAAGGTCCCTTCCAACCCAAACCATTCTGTGATTCCAATGAAACCACCAGTGAATTAACAGGGAACAGGTTTAATAGTAAATTAACACTATGCTGGGAATTTAGCCCCAGAGTCTTAAAATTCACTGTAATCCTAGAAGCAGACTATGTTGGATTATTAAAAATCCCAAAGAATGTTTCCCACATTTTGCATAAATTTCTCCTCTTATCCCTGTTTTATTCCAGCAGCTGGTTTCAGATTTAGCATAATTTATTAAAAATACAGGAAAGATACTTTTACATACAAGTACATCTCAGGAGTGAGTTTTGAAATTCAGGATTTAAAATCTATTACTAATCCAGCACTATTCATCGCATATACCAAATTTGGGCTCAAACTATTCTGGAATGATCTGGGTAGGAGAATTCACACTTGTGAGGCAGTCTATCACACAGATGATGTGGGTAAGAAACAGCAAGACCGTCCTTAACACTGTAGAAGCCTAGAGTGAGAAGTCCTGGCAGAAATACAGAGAAGTTAAAGGGACACAATTTGAACAGACGACATATGGCACACACTCACCTATACGGCCTATCTCAGGAAGCCATAACAAGTCTAAATTTGTAGCAGAAAGTTTGCCAACAAAATTCTATCAAAGCAACTTACAGTTTGACGTAAAAATATTGAAGCAACAAGATTAGTCTTGGCCTATGTGATCGCTAGTGATATTTGAAGCTGTACTCACACGGGTGAAGGGCAAGACTTGGTTTTCACTTTTACTGCCTTTATATTGTCTTACTGCAGCTCTGGTACCTCACATGTTCATTAGCAATGCATCGTGACACGTCTTTTCCATACCCTGTTGTGCCACCAGTCAACACATCATAGCAGATGGGTTTGTATTCCAGGAAAGAGGAAACAATACACTGCACAACCCTTCAGTCAGTAAAACGTACTGTAAAAAGTAAAAGGAGCAGCCTGGGAGTGACTGCCTACCTTAAAGGAATCATCCATGTCTACACGAGCACAGACTTACAAACAACCCATCCTGGTACTTCCCTAATCTGCATTTGGAGTGACAATTCATTAGCACTTCAAATGTCACTAATGATACTGCTTTTATAGAATAAAGACAGAGAACTTCAAAGCTGTCAGTGCTCATTACACCTTAACCTATGAATAAAATGCCTCTGTGGCAAACATCCTCATAATTGAAGTGGCAGCTGTGACAAATGGGTCAAAGGTTTATTTTTTTGGGTACAGAAAAGATTAGTGGTTATATTACACCTGAAAAAGACTACAATACTCGCAACTTAAATTTTGGTAACAGCTGGCTCCATAATAAAATATGTTCTCTTACTTTCCTCCAGTCTTCCTAATGCAATACATGGTTGTTATGACTATATTATTGTCCTTTTTTCAGAAATGTAAGTTTTAGTGGTCACTCAAGATGTTCCATGTTTCTTTTTTCACTATATGAGCTCTGGACAAAAGTGACAAAGCACAGCTTTACAGGCCAGTCTCCTGCATGCAAGCTGAGCAGAACACTTCACACACATGTGCAGCCAATTTTAATCTTGATTCCCAAATAACTGATACTGCACAGGAAAGAGATTTTGTCTCCTCAGAAGAGGTTCCATTTGCATTATTCACATTTTAAAACATCAGGATAATTTATTTTTCCTTGATCAAGAGCTGTACTCAAATCCAAATACTTTGAAATGAGGAGCCCTAAAAAAATAAATTTTAAGAAATCTGCATTTTGTTCGAACCTAAACTTGCCTCCAAATGAAGAACTTACATTTGTATTGTTCAGTTTTTTGTTATTTTTTTAAAAAAGGAGATTTGATAGATCTTTAAATTTGAAAATGGGTAAGTTTTAAGTTCTATATTTGGGACCAGATTCAGGCCTGCACATGAATACTGATCACAAAGAAAAAACTACTCCTCTGAGTATTTTATAACCATTTCGGGGGGGTTGTATTTCATATGAAGAAAACTTTAGACACTTCAAAATTATAAATCATTTTTCAGTTTCTGTACAAGTATCTCACCGTCAAAGCTACAAAACCACTGGAGACAAAAAGTTATTAGGAGACAGCGGCAGAAAATTACAGTGTTTAGCAGTGTGTTCATCTACAACTGTTGTCTTTTTACTTTCAGGAGACATTTCCTGTTATTCCGTATTTGCTGGTTATTCCACCTGGACCACTCTTCTGATACCAAAGTATTTACAGAACTTCCCCAAATGAAACAGTCCCTTGGATACGACTGGCCTCATGCTTGCATGAACTGAAGTAACAACCACACATCAATAACGTCTCTCACTGAAACCCACTGGATGCTGGATTTCTGTGGGTCAGAAGCGGTTACATCTTGCTTAACTGTTTGGGAAGATTAGTTTCATTTGCAACATTAAAGAGATGGCTAAAGAAGAAAAACTCTCTTTGAAGAAAGCAATTCAGCTTGGTATTAATGGATATATTCCATCAGTAAAGCTATGCATCAGAAATGAAAATGCCCCCAGAAGTTACTACTCTTTCTGTTTAGACAACATGCAAATAAAACAGATGTGACCGGTCCATCAGAAAACACCCCGGATCACTAATGGAGCGCTGACTGTCAAATAAGAGCCATCAGGAAAGCCACAGACTCAACCTCACCTTTAAATTAGTTAACTGTAAGCATAATGGCCTGTGGCAATTTTGTAGTAAGAAGATCATATTAGCTTCAGAACACAAGGATTTCTGCGTTCCCTAGCTAAAAGAAATCTTTCCTTAAGCTTGACATTTAATTTCTTTATCTTGGAGTTTGGTCTAATCAGCAATTAAATTTGAAAGAGAGCATGTCAGTTAAAAGTACACATAGTAACAACAAGAAGAATGAAAAGCTTAGCTTCTTCAGGAGTAAGGTATTCATTTGCATCTTGGGAACAATCTTAATATACGGTTCAAATGACAAATGAAATGGGTCGCAAAGAAACACGTTACTTACAGACATTAAATTGCGATTCAATGGCCCAGCAAAACATGAAAATGCGCCCAGTGCTATTGAAACGGAACAGTCTGGATTCAGCTGATTTTATGCGACAGCCGCACCACCGCAGGACCAAATCCCAGCAAGTTCGATTCAAGGATGATGGTGTGAACACAAAGACGGAAATGGATACCAATCCTGCCCAAGACATAGCATTCACGACCAGAAAAACAGAAATATTTAAGGATCACGATTTTTTGCTACATCAATCTCCATCTTTTCCAAGGGCTCAGAAGGGGCTTCGTAATATTGCCATACAAACATCTCCTAGCCTCAGGAAACACTTCCCGGTTTTTAAAAAGAAAAAGCTGACAGTAAGCAAATCATTAACAGAAATGCCAACAGAGCCTGCAAATTCTACCCAAGTCAATGGCAATCTTTCAGAACAAGACATTATGTCTTCTGATCTCTGTTATTTAAGAATAACTAATGATTTGGAAGATGGATTTAGGAATAGTGAGGTAGACAGTCAGTTAAGTCAAAGATCACCAAAAGCACAAAGCAATGGACCTATCCACTCAGATGACGTCTCAGCATCAAAGACAACTGTTTCTACACAGGTGCCTGAATACATACACGTGAGTTTTCCACAACACAGCAATGTTTCCATGGATGCATCAGACACAGCCACGAATTTAAGTAATTCACTGCATTCTTCTACTGTCATAAATAGCAATGAAAATAATGAAAACAGCACTCTGTCATCTAATTCTGAAAAGGCGTACCCTTGCCTAAGCAATTCTACTAACTGCAGGGAATGTGATCGTCATTCTGACTCTTGTGAAGCAGATAAAAGTGATTCCGAGCCGCTCGTAGCCAGCAAAGCTGCAAGCAGTAAGGAAACTACTCCATTATCACCTCCATCAAACCACAGTTCATCTCCTTGTTTCCTCAGAGACTATCAACAGGCAGGAGAGCACAAAACAGACTCCAGCTGTGTGACATTAACAAATGATGATCACACAATAATGTCATTGACCAACAGTAACGTGTCAAAATCTATTCTGTCATGTAATACTGAAATGGAGAAAAATTCTACCCAGTCAGATGTTTCCCAGTGTAACAGCTGTTTCGAAGGATTTCATGTAAAGTCTTATCTGCCAAGGAATGAAATAAACCCACAAACCAACAAAGAGATTAGTGAAATAAATCAAATTCATTTGGCACGTGGCGAACTCTGTGCCCTACAAGGCAGGCTGCAGTCTGTAGAGGAATCCTTGCAGTCGAACCAGGAGAAGATTAAAGTCCTTTTGAATGTAATCCAAGACCTGGAAAAATCCAGAGCCCTCAGTGAAGGGTATGGTGCATTTTAATATTAGTAATTCATCAGAAGTGTAAAGTAGATGTTAGCATTCTTTTAACCTTCGCTATTGAAAAAATCTTTCCTGCGATATTTAAAGATGAGTTTGCAAAAACTGCATTTTATGCTGGTTTTCTGGTATTTGGGCCTCAGCAGAGAAGCAAGTCTCTTTATAGCTTGGCTTTAGCTGACACTGCCTTTACGAAATCCAGCGAGAGACATAGTTTATTAACTCCTCTTTTTTTTATTTAGATTTATGGTGTCAGATACAAAGCCACCAACACCCGAGAGCTGGCAGTCTCCATCTAGCTAAAGTCTTTATGCAGTTGAACAATAAAACCCAGCAGTTTAAAGTGCGAACGTAGAACAACAGAAATCTATGACAAACCAACAATCTCTAGCAACTATCAACTAGCAAGGTCAGATACGCATTTAGTGCCACAGCAGTCCTATTGCTGAGACAGTTTATATCAGCAAAACCATGCTTCTGTTCAATGAATTACTACTGCCTTCACAGGCAAACAGAAGTACTAGCGGCGAAAGCATAGCATCTGCAGACATTTGGGGAGCACACTGCTAGTTACATTTCATGATACCACAAACAACACAGCTGCCTAAAGGGAATGCCTGAAGAATAGGAAAAGGCACAATGCCCGTAAACTTCAAGAGCTTCAGTATGTCAGGGAGATTTCACGGGAGGTTGAGGTAGGTGCTTAAAAGGGATTAAATGTATGAACATACAACATGTGAAGACTGTTAGCAAGAGCTCACTTTGGAATCTCAGAGTTTAAAATGACTGCTTTCTGCACTACCATAAGAATGCATGACCTGCATTTATTTTTAGTACTCTCTCAGAGTGACTATTACCCAAGGCTGCAAGCATCATTTATGTAATTTATTTATGCAACTTACTTATGCATTATTATTATTAAAAATAATAATAATACAAATGCAACTAAAGTCTAAAGATTGGACATTTTTGTAGGACAAGGTTAAAATAGAATTTTAAATATTTCTAGGCTCAGAACAGGTTTTAGAATATCCTAATAACGCTTTCCAAACCATTAACAGCAGCTGCTACTTACAGGAAATGCATCGAGCATTCGGTTCTGTTTTATGATAATGTAGTATATCTTTCAAATAATTTTTGTCTTAAAAAACCGACAAATAAATCTTTCTAAGTATCAAGAGAATAAAGGTTCCATTTTATTTTTTAAAGATAAAACACCACAAAGTCTATGTTATCATACGTTTAGTTTTCTACTTAGCACAGCTAGCTTAGGCATCCAGAATGATCATTTACGCACATCTGGTTTGCGTGTAAAACTGCATCCTTCATTTTAAAATCAGACCACGTGTATCAATAGTATTTACTGACTACAATTAAGGAATACATTTGATAATCTTCCACATTTCCACAAACTGCAAACATCGCCAAAAGGCGGCTGCGCTGAGATTTTTGTGTAGGTTCAGTCTCACAGAAATAGCCCAGAACATGACACTGACTTGTTCCCATCACTCAGCACCAGGTCTTTGCACTTGCTCCCATGTGAACAGAAAAGGTTTGTCTGGTTGCACAAAAACTGTCAGGATATAACCAACTGAAGCCACAATTCTATACGGCCCAATTTTCTTACAGCTTCTGGAGAAAAATAAATCTATTCTGAAGAATTCTTTATTCCTCCAAGTATTTTACCTGGGACTTGAAATTACCTTCTTGCATTTCTGAGGAATAATTTTCCAACTCACACTCCAAATACAAATTCACACTCATTAAAAAAAATAAAATAAAATCATATAAATCAAATTAAAATGTTATTTTACTCTGCACAGATTACCTTTCTTATCTGGAAATATTAACCAGTAATGTCCATCTGGCTGTTAGCATGAAAATACTTCTGTTGGCTTCCCCTGTGCCCACGTAAATTTTTATTCCACATAACAATTTCCCCATATAATTCATCTCCAACTATCTTCTCTTAGAGGGTTGCTCTTAGTCATTTTTCTCTATCCGAAAAGCCCAGACAATTTTCTAGCACCAACTTTGTAACAGCCTATGCACAACAGACAAAATCCAGGTGGACACACTGATAACCAAAAAGCAAAAACATTTATAAGACACCAAAACCCAAAAGTTTGGTTTAGAAGCAAGATCCAAGGTGGGGGCAGGGAATCCCCAGTGTGTGTCAAGCTTGAGCAATCACTTGGCTGTGGTATATTTCATACAACTACCACTTGACTACGGATCTTTAGGATATTACAGAAAAAATACCCACTCCTTCTCCCCTGGGTGTAGTTATGTATGACAGAGTGGACAACTTTCAATTACATTTGTGTATCTGACCATTACAAAGAGTAACTTGCAGTGAAGCACAGTCAGATTATTCAGCAATATTTATAGTGCATTTCTGTTCAGTTACTACATGGTTGAAAACAAAAACTTTGCCAAATATCTTTAAGTTTCACACTGAGATTGAATGATAAACTTCAATCTCCCTTGCGAGAATCATCTAGCAGTAAAACTGAACATTCCAGGTACTGTGGAGGTGACAAACAACGCGCATGAAGAACCTCCTCTTCAATTCCAAAAGCAATCAGAAAATTATTGTGGTACCAACTAAACTCCCCTAATTCAAAAAAAACTCATTAAATATAAGTGTTATGCATCCTTCAAACATAATGAGCCACCGACCTCAAACTGTTTCTACTACAGATCTCTCCATCATAAAAATGATTCAACTCTAGTTGGTGTTAAGTATGAAACTCACTCTTGTTTTCTCAATACTCCATATTTGTATACTATCAGTAGTACAAATCTGACTTCCTTACACTCAAGTGAGGAAACACGAAAAGGGAAACAATGGAAAGCATAAAGGTAGACATCAGATTAATTGACCAAAAGCCATGGATATTCAAATATTTTCAAGCGAGTTTATAAGGAGCAGTCAGTCGCATGTCTAAGTGCTTTCATAAGAAGGATTCATGCAAGAACCAACAACCAGAATCTTAACAGCACGAAGTGAGAAAGATGCAAGACAAAACCAGAAATCAACATAGGGTCGGGGTTTTTTAAAGCAACCCCCTAGTTTAGAATTTGACACTGGAACTTTTAGTAAGGATAACAGAAGTGGTGAACAGAATTACTTTTATTCATGAAAGATTCAAAGATCTGTTAAAGTACCTATAAATAAACATTACATGAACTACTGTCTATTACAGGCGTAACTTCTATCACACTGGGCAAGACCTCAACAACTGCAGCACCTGCCAGAACACCGCGTGTATCATTTACAGGTACTTCACTCCTTCACCCAATTTTGTATTGTCTGTATCTCTCTCACAAATGTACAATGCAACATCTTGCTCACAGCTATGGAAGGTCTCAAGTATTATTAATCTAGTTTTTAACAAAAGACCAAGTGGTATGTGTGAGGCGGTTTGTTTGTTTTCCCCAGTAGAAAACAATTAATATTGGTGTTATCTGGAAGAGGTACCGCACTTTTGAGAATTCAAATAGAAGTTTCCCAGTAACATTTCACAGCATTATTATTACTAGCATGCTTTGAAAAGCTTTTATGCCATTTCTCATGATGAAATTCCCTTTTGTATTAAATTTTTAAAGCTAGGATTTCTGTAATAAATTTACATCTTGGAAAAGATAAACACTCAATTCTCCAAATGCCAGTAAGCTATAGCTACAGTTCATGTTTACTTGCAAAACAAAAACAAACCTCCCACACTTCTCACTTCAGTAAATATTTATTTGTTATTATTTTGAGAGAATGTAATTTCAGTGTAAGTTACTCCAAATTCTCCAAATTTAAACTGCAGTTTATGTTAAACTCTTATGACCAAAAGCTCTGTAGTATTGTGTTCTGAAAGCTGTTCTTGTTTCAAATGCTATCTCTGTACACACTGTAAGAGTCTTCAGCTTGCCAGCCATCCACCAAAAAGCTGGCAGCTACAAAGTCTTGGTTCTACTGCACACACAGCTTGTCCACTCAGCAGAGGATTTTACAGGGCTTCCACCAATAAACACGTTATCTAATCTTTGCAACCTGAGTTATGAGGCAGAAAACACACATCTTCAGTTATTTCATTCTGTAATAAGGGCTCTCCACAGCACATTAAGTAACATATTGCACAAATGCAGCATAATCAGAGCTGGAGCTCACACTTCGCCGTTTCAGATCCTTCCCAGTACTGCCATACACTGCAGACTTCAGAGAATGAAGAGGAAGACGAGTGCATGGCCAAAATGATACCTTAGGCCTCATTTGGAGAGGTAGAGAATACTTATTCAAACCCAAGCTAGTGGAGAAATTCTAATACTGCTATTTTAATCCCATCTTTTTGCATTTCTTTTTTGTTAGGGGCATTTGCTTAAAAGCTGCATATAGCAGCTGATGAGCTAATTACTTGAATTGCATGCTTGTTTTCCTTGCTATACACATCACAGTTCTGATGTGCTGTACTGTTTTAATGTTTTGGGGTGGGTTTTTTTGTTGTTTTGTTTTGTTTTGGTTTTTTTTTCAAAAAGCTCAGTGGAAAAAGAACTTGCCAGTCACATATTGTGAAGATCAGGTACTGAAGTTAGATATTACACTGCAAAATGAAGGAGAACTTGATTTGAAACATCTCCTAAAACTCTGAAAGCAGTAATTGTTATCACTTTTTGCTCTAGACAAACCCATGAAATTCTTGTGTTTTATGCAGCCTAAAAGATCCATGGAAGTATTTTTCCCACTAACGTAGCATCACTGTTATAGAATCTAGTGTTTCATCTTGCTCCCCGTTCTCCTGCTCTTAAAGAACCTATCTCGGCAGTGAGTCAACCACTGTACAAACAGAACGTTAGGTTACTGTCACTGACCCATCTTTATCATGCACATTTTAAGCAGTTCCTGAGCCAAACAATATCCTAATCTCATATCAAGCCAAGTGTGGATTACACTGATTGCCAAGGTAATCGAGAGCTTTTCAGTCTAGCAGGGACCAGGTATATAGTGGCTGTAAGTTTAGCTTTATTAACCACCCAGCAGGGTTATGTGACATGACTGGGGACTTACCAATCTAGATTCTGTAAGACAAATGTATTATAATAAACAAATGCAAGTAGCAACTGACCTCTTGTCTCTAGAGATCATAGAATCATCAAATAGTCTGGGTTGGAAGGGACCTTTAAAGGTCATCTAGTCCAATGCCGCTGCAATAAGCAGGGACATCTTCAACTACACCAGGTTGCTCAGAGCCCCGTCCAACATCACCTTGAATGTTTCCAGGCATGGGGCATCCACCACCTCTCTGGGCAGCCTCGACCACTGTTTCACCACCCTCATCGCAAAAAATTTCTTCCTTGTATCTAGCCTAAATCTTCCCTATTTTAGTTTAAAAACATTATACCTTGTCCTATTGCAGCAGGCCCTGCTAAAAAGTCAGTCCCCTTCTTTCCTGTAGGGCCCCCTTTAAGTACTGGAAGGCTGCTGTAAGGTCTCCCCAGGGCTTTCTCTTCTCCAGGCTGAAGAACCCCAGCTCTCTCAGCCTGTCCTCACAGCAGAGGTGCTCCAGCCCTCTGAGCATTTTTGTGGCCTTCTCTGGACCCGCTCCAACAGGTCCATGTCTTTCCTGTGATGAGGGCCCCAGAGATGATCTCTCCAATATTAAATTAGAAACTTTGAAGAAAGGAAGAAAAAAGGAACATGAGCAAATGCCATCCTTACATATGCTATAAACTGAACATGTCATTCTCCAGCACTTATGATCTGGGACTACTGAAAAGTATTAAGCTGCAGTTTTAGCAATAAGCCAATAAAATTGAAGAGACGCTGAACAAATTAGTCATTCTATCACTTTCTTCTTTTATATTTATTACGTATTGTTCCTTGTCCAGAGACCCCTCCCCAGTACTTCTAAATTAGAATAATCCTATTGCTTTGTTTTTGCCAGCTGAGTTATTTCTTTAAAAAAAACAAACATATTAATTGTAAGGGAAACAAGCTTCTAGTTAATTTTAACATATTATTCAACAACGTTTATGGATTTCTATGTACATACAAATACTTAGAATTAATAGTGTTTAAAGATACGTATATTTACTAATTTTACAGATTTCTTCTACTCAGTGCCCAAATTGGTTTCAGGGCCTTAATGGGACATCCCAACATCCCTCTGAAGATGCCTTTTTCCTCCCAAAGAGCTTGCATTATGCAAAATGCAACCAGCTCCTTTCTACTCTCTCTTCCACCTGCTAAAACTTCCACAGCCGACATACAGCTGATACAACTCCCACTCACCTGTCCAGAAAAGATGGTTGAAATAAAGAAAAAACATACAGCACTATCTTTTTCATTTTGTTTTTCTTCGTTTGTTTTTGTTTAACTGTACTGGTTGCATCAGACTGCATAATCACAGTCCACATTGATTCTTTTGAACCTTACACTTATTTCTGTGCACATACCTGCTCTTATCTAATTAACATCTTGGGTCTCTTTTGACATCAATAATAATTATGGGTTTCAATGAAGAAAATTAGTTACATTCTGCTTTCCTGTTAACTAATACCGCTTATCTCAAAGACTTACCTATTGGCTTAATTTCACTTATTTTCAGTCCTAGTAGGTCTCCTAGCGGGAGACATTCACATTCAACAGTTAAGCATGGGAGAGTTTTGACTCCATGCCAAGCATATGGCTGAGTTAGATTACAGTATTAAAATCTGACGACTGAATAAAATGCATCGAAAGGTCATCCTAGTACCTTTTCATTTTTCTCCCTTAATTTTTCTCCTATTGTTCTGGGCGCAACACTGGAGTTCTTAGCTCATATAAAGAAAAAGGTTTCCCTCAGAAAATATGAAGAGATGAACTTCTTTTAAAAGCAGTATCTTATAACCTTGTGTTTTAACCAGGCTCCAATATTGAAAACATGCCAAATTATTCTAATGATTCCACATGTTTTTTAAAGAGGGAACGTCTCACTTACTAGCTTAAATGTCTTCATTTTTCCATAGTGTAGAATATGACTTCAGACAACAAGAAGGAAGATTTCATCAGATTTTGAAAACACTGGATAACGCAGAGCAAAATCCAGCTTCAGCTTCACCTCAGAAGCTACCATCTGATCATCCAGCTCCCGAGAAAAAGGAGTTAAGAAGAAAAACAAAAAAGGTGAAAAGAAAATGCTTCTGGTGGATTTGACTTCCTTTTGGAGCCTTTTACATTTCAAAAGACGCTAGAACAGAAAGAAGCTTAAAAGTACACACCTGAAAAGGTGCTATTACGAAATTGCAGAACTAATGAACATTAATTAGAGTATCTGAAAAATCAAAAGAATTGAATTTACTTAAGTCATCTCACTGATTAAAGGCGCATGAAGATACTATTTTCAAAAAGAAATTGTTTCTTTCAAAAGGAAGCTTTCTCATTTTTTCCAAGGACATTTTCATACGCTTTGTAAGAGTTTTTTTTCAACTTTCCAAAAATATCGAGGTTTAAATCTCTACTTGAAAAACGAATGCTAGACAATGCTAAGGGTGTCGCACAGTCTTGATTTCCTATTTATAAGTAACATGAACTAAAAAGAAAGAACTTCATTGATCTTCTAACAGATGACAAAATGAAGAACCAATTTAGAGGAATCTACATTGTTCAAACAAATCTCTCCTCAAAGGAGACAATTATAATTATTTCACATCCATACTGAAATATTTTTGTTGCTGTCATCTTACATTTAACAACAAAAAAGTAATTTCAGGTGAAGTTTTAGTCTGTCCTTTTACTGTTTCAATTTAAAAAGCAACCATTTAGAAGTCTGAGACATAAAATCATAGAACAAGAGAATATCTTGGTAACTCTAGTATTAATCCCCTACTCAAGCAAGGTCAAATTACATGAATTTGAGTGTTGAGTATGTCCAAAGACAAGAATCCATAACCCCTTGGGGCAAGTTGTTCCAAATTTTTTCTTAACATCTGATCTGAATTTCCTGTGTTCTAACTTGTGTCCATTACATCTTACCCTATTCAAACACGCCTTCAAGAAGAATTAGACAGATAATAAGACTTCTCTCCTAAGCCTTCACTTCTTAAAGACTGAACAAATCCACTTTTCACCACCTCTCTTCACATGTTACGTGCTGCAGCCCACAGTCGTCTTGGTGGTCTCCCTCCAGGGAGCTGATGTCTTTCATCTACCTGGGAGCCGAAAACTAGACACAACGCCTCAGATGTCATCATGCAATTGCTGAATAGAAGGGAACACACAGTTTGGCTACTGTCTTGCTAAAACACTTGCCCAATTTGTCCATTTAAGACCTGTATCAATACACCAAAATATCCCAAGATGTGGATTTCTGGCCTTAAGGTTTAAGTAAGTTGACACATGATACAAAATTGATCATAAAAAATAATATTTAATGACCTTATCTGCATTATATAAAAAATATATATGCTGAAAAGATTTTATCACGTCAACACAGTTATTTCTTTCCTTCAAAAACAGTCAAGTTACCAGCTAGCACAGGGTCTGCCAATGTAACCTAATTTAGGGTTGATGATACTATTATTTCACTCATGAAAACGTGGTCACCTTTCATATGGGGGGCAGAGAGGAAAAGGTTTTCCAAAGCAAGTTTAAAGGGCACACTGTAAAGCTCAATTAATGTATTTTACGTTTAGTGGAATGTACTGCAGACCTTTTCTTAGAAGTGACTCTGGTTAATTAGTTCAAATGGTGCCAGGGTATTCAATAGATTAAGCCCTGGATCCTATTTTTCTAAATCATATTGTATTAATTGTGGAATGTTAGTTTCAAATGTCTGTACACTTTTTGTAAACTTATATGTTCCTTGAATTCTTAGGGGTAATTACACATTTGAAAACACATTAAAAACAATTTTGCACAGAAGAATTTTGCCTGGAAGAACTAATTTTTTTTGATAAAACTAGTCTTCATTTAGAAGAGAGTATGCTATGTGACAGGGCTTAATTTGTCAAAGGACTTAAACTATTTAAAGGATTTAAAGTTTTAAAAAACATTTCCATCTTAAGTTCAGCCAGTACCAAAATGACATGCATAAAATTATCACTATTTTAGAATTTTTACTTGCAAAAAGTATGCCTTTAGTCAGACAGAAAAGCTCTTCAATAATAATTTGAGTGTATAACAAAGTTAAGAATTGAATTATTACATCAGAACACGCCATTATATTACACTCAAATACTCATCCTGCTTATGCTGGTATGCCAACAGCATTCCTACTTTGCATTAGTCTCTATAATTGATATAATGAAGGATTTACTAGTGTGTAAATGTTTCTTGTGCATTGAAAAAACATTTTAAGATTAATACAGTATCCCCCATGGTAAAGGTATAAAAATAAGCAATACCAACATGTGTAACACTAGCAAAACCAGTAATTTTTTTTCTGTAATGAATTGCTTTTCAATAATTTGTTATTACATGAAAACAGTATTTTTGTCTTTTTTTTTTTAATAACCACAAAAAAGCTCATTTTAAGCCATCTGGTTTTGCAAACATAATGAACACATTGCCTGCAATACCTTTTCAAAGGACCCAGATTATTCAATTTAAACAAACCACAGTATTTTGGTTCACCTCAAGCACCAATCAGTTCCTGCAGCCAGTAAAACTACGCAAGAACAGAAATACTCTATTTAGTTTAAGAAAGTCCAACCGAAGACAGTTGTGAGCAAGGCTCTAAGTCGTTCTTATGACCTCAACTAGCATCAATACTCCTAGAAACCTTAAATATACTGATTTAAATGGTTACAAGTTTTATGTTTTAATGTCTGATCTTGACGGAGTTCAGAACTGTAGACAAAATCTCCTAGTCAAAATTAGCCTTTGTTTTCCATATTCCTCAGTCGGTTGTTTTTCAATTCTTTCTCAGTGAGTAAAGTATAGGTTATCCAAATATGGATATGAAACTCTAACATATGCACACACAGCAGCAGGGAAACACTGAAGGTATCTAGGCCAACTCACTCTCAGCTCCCAGTGCTGCAATTTAAGAACATTCACTTGTCTTTCAGCCTACCCTCTGGTCGGTGTTTTAAAATTCACTCCCTTCAAGACATCTGTTTTCCTTGAAAGAAAATATGAAATTACAGTGCTGCTAAAGCACTGACCTTCAGAAAGGTTGCTCCTAGAGTTCTCAACTTCAGTATAACAAAGGAGATTTTTTTTGAGTTACTATTAGTAGCAAAGTTGCAACAGCCAGCCAAATTCTAAAATATGTAAACATTCAAACAAAAAAGGCTTATTGGAAACACAGACAGAACTCCCTCATTCTTCTTGCAGAGGCTTAGACTACCATGAGCAAAAACATGCAATAATTTAAGTGAAAATAAAGTAGAAGTATGCCAGAAGTTAATCATTCCTACAAAAGAATAAGCATCAGTTTCACAACAAAACCACACCTACTAAATGCAAGACGTTATACCCAGACATCTCCCCAGTACAACACACACGATAGGCTTTCTACATAAAATTCTAAAGGCAACATTGGAGCAAAAGGCTATTTGTTACATTAAAAGGCAATAGTGGAAAAGTGTCAGTCATGGCATGCATCAGCCACAGCAAGAGGGTAAGACTGCTTTGTTGCTGTATGTTTTGTTTATATTTAACACAGAAATTTATATCCTAGCAACACGAAATAACTAAAAATTAATAGCTTTGTAACACATAATTGGAGAATCTGAAGTATTTGAAGATGTAATGCGTAAGCATTGCATTTTTTATTAATATTTTTAAAATATTTTAGTAATTACTTTTTAGTTCATATAGGAACTAAAAGAATTACCAGATACACATTATGCAATTTATGATGTCAAGACCGGAAAAGCAATAGAAATGGGTAAATTGTTAGAAGATAATAGTGCCGCCTATAAAAATTTCTCTGATTTAGAAAATTATGGTGTAATGGCTAAAGCCAGCTCCCAGAGTAGGAAATAAATGTTAGAAATCCATACAAACATGCTGTTAAATAAAATATTAAAAAAAAAAAAACAAAACAAACAAGAACACAAAAACCCCAGAAACCAAGAACAAAAACCCCCAACCCCCCAGCTGTCTGACAGCACTTACATACAAAATATCATAGGCTTCTCTGAAAAGCCTATTTAAATGACAACTATAATATGCTATTTATAAAACCTTGCACAGAACACGGCATATTCCAAAATTACTGTATTTGAAATTGCTGTTTTAAGGAGTAAACCTAACTCTCTCTAAAAATTCAGAATGTATGAATAAAATACTGATTTCTCTTGGTCATGTAACAGCAGTTCATGTAGGGCTTTTTATAGTTTTGTGCACTATAGCTCTTTCAAAAAGATCATAATACTTCGTAATTATGGTAGCTTAGATTCAACACAACTTCCTAATGAAATGTATTATCTAATGTATGTTTTGTAAATTTCTAGGTTCTTTAAATGTGATGTTATCTTTTGCAATAAAATGAGATATTTTTCTCAGGTTTCAGGAGTCAATTAATAACAAACAACAGATTACAAAGGAAGTGAACAATTGTTCTTTGGAAAAGGAAATTGAATGGGAAATGAGTGAATAGGCCTTTCACTGAATCATTTGCAGCTTTTCTATGTAAAGATTTCAATTTGATTACTAAATAAAAAAAGCTGTAACTTTTATCTAGCCCATGTGTATATTTGAATATATAATATTCTCCAGCCACAGCAGCTCTGTAAAATGGTTTCTCTGGTCATTGTTTCCCCAAAGAGTATTGATTTTTGCAAAAGCATGCTATCTAGAGTAGCTTTAGTTAACAGAGCACACTATTTTCAGCAAATTCCTTATTCGTACATTATTTTATAAAAATATTGTCTAAAAACTTTTCTGTGTAGCATGACTACACTATTTTCATCATGCTAAACTGATATTGTGAACAAAATCAAGTTTGGGAGTACCAAAGGAAAGCTTTAAGTGCATATGCTGGATTTATGGTACTTTTGTTTACCTAACCAAGCCAATACCAAAAACGAGTACTTCTGTATTCTACATGATTCTTCTATACGTTTTACTTCTATAATTACTGTAGTAGGACTTCACCGCATCATGACAACCCTTTAACTAAAAGTCTGAGTTTCATAAAGTATTCAACATAAAGCTTGAATGGCCAATTTCAGACAATAAACTTGTCACTCTTTATGATAGGTTTAGAAGCACTTCAACTATGAACAGTCAAAGCTTTTTTTTTTTTCTAACAGTGAAAATAACCAAGCAGCTGTTAAAGCCCGCAACTGCCAAAACACCATCATGAAGGCAAGAGTGGCATTTAAGTAAGTCTTCTCTGCAGTAGTTGCAGAGAGTCAAATTACTTTTCCGTCACCAACACCTTCTCCGGAAGGGATTATGTCCTTCTTAGCCTGACTGTTTCCCGTAATTACAGGAACAAAGCTCACAGCATGCTGCTACCAGCTGAGCACAAGGCAGCACCTTCCCTGAGATTCATTCAGCCGGCTTTGTAGCAAGAAAAGATAAAGGTAACTGTAACTCAAAATCCTTTTAACACCTCCTCTGCCAACAAGCAAGAAGATTATGAAAAGGACACCTGAATATGAACAGTAACCTGCTTAGCCCTGCCAGAAAGCAAAAAAAAAAATTAAGGTAAATAAAATCCAGTACTTTATCAGATGCAAGACATTTGAACTTGCAAGGAATTACAGGTCTTGTAAATTGTAACCATTGCTTTGTAACCATAGTATTAGCATTGTTTTTCACATCATTTTCAAATTCTAGAAACTTACACAGAAGATAATAAAAATACTTGCAATATTCAGAAACATAGTGACAGATTTAAGAATCTAAATAGCAACCTTCTGTTCTTGTGGAAGTAAATAACAGATGTAGCGCAATTTGAAGTGTCACTCATGTCCATACATCAGCTACACAGTCTGACTGCAGCTATTCCATGTGTCCCACCTGTATTTGCAGGGTTCACCATACTTGTAGCAACTTTAGCTCACCTAAGCATTCTGCAGAAGGCCATAATTCCTGACTACCTACCTCATTTTTAAAAGATTAAGCCATTCAGGCTTTCAACAAGTTTGGCCCCCTCAAGAGCTCTTAAAGCAAACCTGCAAATTAACTGAGTGAACTGAAGGCAGTACACATAGCACGTAACGAGCTCATTTTGCCTGTTCTTTCTGAATGCAAAAGACTATTTTAGTTCATTACAAACAATTTCTTCACATGTAAAAGCTTATTCTGTTGAGAGATCTTGCCTCAGCTCTAGAAAACTCTTTGTAATTTATTGTAATTCTGCTTTGAAAAACCTCTAAAATGCCCAATATACACATATGCATAGCTGCTTACGAGCATTATTAGCATTTGGACATCTGGATTTCAAAATTTACACTGGATTTTATATTTTTAGGTAAGAACAGTTGAACAAATTACAGTAGACGAGAGGGAAGAAAAAAAAAAAAGAAAAACAAACAGATTTTCCAAGCCATTTCAATTGACCGTAACCAGCTTGTTTCCTAATGATTTCTTAATGTTTCCTAATGATAAGGATCCTTATTTGCAGTTTTACTACAGTTTCATTTTGCTTCTTCGTTGACTGTTTATGGTATCCAGACACAGTCTTTAATAGATTGATTACATCATCCATGACACTCATATGATGCTTTCTTTGCAAGTACAGAAAACATTTTCAGAGACTGTAAAGAGAGTTCCCTGCATCTTCCTTCAAAACCTCTTCCTGTCACGACCATGCATACACGCCAGAGGGTTACACACAGAACAGCAGCAGACTGCAGTGCTGATGATCAGCTAACGATATGATTTCTGAAACCTGCAGATGTACCACCAGGGAGTTTGAAGGAACCATTGGCAAATACCTCCTCTGAAGAACTCAATTATTAGGAGCCACACATGCTCTGACTGGCAAGGATCTAAAACTGTTATTTTGATTTTCCAACAGAAATGAACAAAGAAACAAAAGTACATTTTAGGAGACAAGCAATCTACCGCTCATGGCCAACACCATCAAGTAAATGCTGCTCATGATTTTGCAGAATAATGTAAATCTCTAAAAACCAACAATTAACATGCATCTTAAGCGCACAGTCTGAAGGGCAAGTTCCATAACTCCTGCTGAACACAACTCACTCGCATTCTCACAAATAATCTAAATCAGGGGGAGTACCCATGAGGTATGTACTTAAACGTGAATAAATTGCAGAATCTGTCCTTGAATGTAACTCTCAAACAATGGAATCTCCACAGCAATCCCAGGGGAGCGCTCTGTGCCAGCGCATCCCCAGGTATTTTCCCTGTGCACAGAGGGCATCGTCTTCCACCTCCAGAAACAGAGCCAGGAACAGCAGCTGTTCCATAGCAAATCTAACCAACCAAAAAGTAAAGCATGTGGCAAAACTGAGGGAAACAGAGCATCCACCAATTATTTATATAAGCTATTCAGAATAGCTTTTTTTTTTTAAATTTTACTCAGAAACTTCCACTTTAGATTAGTAGAAACACTATTTTCAATGTGTTAAAGTGTGCCCTTTATGAAAGTTTGTAAAATATTCTTCTGTTTGCAAACAATTAAATTTATATTTAATATTTGGTTTTTGAAAGAATGCACACATCTCACAGTATTCAAGTACACTTCAAAAGACACTACAGTGGCACAGATGAATGAAAAAAAAAAAAGAGTAAAGCTTTAGACCTTTTATTTAATGTCTAAAGAAGTCCACAACCAAGGACTCCACAAATACTGTATTTGCATTTTTCCAGATAACCATAAAATTACTTTCAAAGCATTAAAATACATTAAAATATTACTCACAATTAAGGGATCATCTCGTCCCATTGTAATAACAGTTCGGTTCACGGTGCGTAATAACTGTACCATTATTTCTTGAATATGGTGATAAGTTGATGCCTGTAAAAGAAAAAAAAAGTTTTGGTATTAAATCTGTATGTCTTGTAAAAGAAAGAAATGCTCCATGTTGACAGTTTAAGCTGTATAATATAACTACCCTATTGAAAGAACACTAATTCTCCTTGCTCACACTGCTCCTTAGTCCCAGCAACTTCAGTGGAATATTCATTTCAAGTGGCACAGTCCAATTTTAGCTCTTTCTATCCCATAACCATTTTTTGTTTCAAATAGTCACTTCCCATCCCTCACTCAAGGGACTCCTGTTTTCCTGGTAACTGAGTAGCCTATAACTTAATAGCAACACCCTGGCAACAGATAATTGAGGCGATTGTATCATGGTTCTCAGGGTAGTCTGGAGCTCAGTAATATTCTTAGCTTGCAGTCACAAAGTATATATTATTAAAGGAGAAAGTCATCTTCATTTCAGTTGTCAGCTCTGAGAGGGAACAAACTGAAGATGGTCTACTCTTTGGCCCCATTGCCCAAGTAACAGTCAGTCTGGCTGCCTGGGACTGCACTAGAGACCCATCTCCTGTCAGCAACAAGTTTTGAGAGTAATCTTCGCAGCCCAATGGCAAATATTCACCAACTCACACCAAACGATAAGCACCTCCAGCACGTTGCCTGCAAAAGGACATCTGATTTATTTTACAACACTGAGCAGGGGGTTATAAACCTTATATTCACCAATTTCACTGACCTTATTTTGATCACTAAACAACTTTGGAAACTAGCATGAAACAATCAATGAAAGAAAAAGTTTCTAATAAGAAAATTTCTAACAGGAAAAAAAAACTTACACCAACGAGGCACCTCTTCGACGTCACACATAGTATGGAAAGAAGACCACAATCACAAAAGCCATGGTGGTTTCTTAACAATATTTTAGGTGGCTGAGCTCCAATACCAGCCCAGGAGAAACTGCTTCTGACTCTGTTTTTCCTCTGAGACATCCAACACTGTCTCCTTTCTTTCTCCTGTTTAACCTGGACCAGGCCAGCATCCCTCGCAATAGAGACCTTCCTCACATCTAGCCATTTATTTACTATTACCATTTAGTCTCATTGTATCCTTCAACGACGACACATGCAAGCTTAAATTATCTTCTCACCTGTCACAACACAGAATTTCAAGTTACTATATTCTATAAATGAACAATGTATTCACAGAATAATTTGTTTGAGGTTTGTGTTTTCTTTTTTTTTTAATTTCGATTTCTCTGGTACAATTCCATGTTTATAAAAATGCTACACCTGACAGTTGCTGCCGAGAAGACACATTTGTTGGAGTGCTTTCACAAAGCTGCCTTCTCTTCCATCTCCTCCACTCCCAGTATGCATACTGTGAGCTTTAAGATTTATGCCAATCAAACAACATGTAAACCATACAGTGCATCGGCTTTGTATTTTAAACGGACTCGAAGTAACAGTGAAATTAAAAATAAAAATCTGCAGTGCATCTCTCCCCATATTAACTTTAATAATTAAGCAAATGCTCTTCTTGTCCCTATTGTTTCCTTTTTTTTTTTTTAAATCACCTGAAAAGCCTCTGAGATAAAATTGCGCTTTGTTCCAGTAAAACATAACCACACTTTGTCATACAGCAAAGCAAATTCTTCAGGCTTATGCAAAGTTACAGTCAGAAAGACACCTTCCGTTCATCACAATCAGAGAGACACTTTACATTCAAAGAGCAACAAGCAGAATCTTTTGGCCTCTCTGCTGCAGCAGCAGCATATCTTAGCCCTCCTAAGGAACGTATCGGCACAGCTGACCTCATAGTAGAAAAAAAATCCAGCTTTGCCACTGGGTTGTTGAACAGGGGTGGCCCTTGGCACCAGGGTATCTTCACAAGCTTTCCATTTTTAGAGTGTTTTATTATACAGCTAGAAAGCAAGACATATATATAAATATATGTAAAATATATATATAAATATATGTATAAATTTTACCGGACTAAGAGGCTACACAAGCCACTCTTACCATCTCAAGTATTTCTCTTTCCAAGACTGTACTAATGCACTACAGATGTATTTACCTGGATCACAGATTCTTCGCTACTGTTTCACCATACGATACAATAGTTACTGCTCCCCGCTTGAAACTCAGAACAAGGCGCAGAGCATAATACGAAAGAAATAGAGAGGGACGGCATCTCACAAGGAGCCAGAGAAAGGAAAAACAAGCAGACAGACGTTGACAGTGTGAGGAAGAGGGGACAAAGGATGTCAAAAAAGATGTGCCAACCATAGGAAAGAAAAATACCACCAAGGTGCTTGAAATTGCATGATTTCCTGGACTAGAAAATATATAGAAGAGCTATCTCTAATCCACTGCCTTCAGGACCTAAAATGCAACATGTTTTCAAGTCCTACTCTTCTACTAGAAGCGCTAGTGAAAACTACTGAAAAAAATATATTCCATTCAAGTATCATCTTTTTCAGAGTTTAGATATTCTCTACTTAACAAATACAGCTTACACAATGAAAAATGGAAGAAACAGCAATATTGAGTGCACAGACATGGAATTGTTTGGTAACCTTACAGTGAAAACCATCTGCATCCTACAGATGCTTGCTTTTTTCAGGAGGATTTTGTGTTTCTGTGAAAGGCATCCTATTTGTTCTTTGAACTTGAACGCTTTCCATATTCACTAGCATCACTATAACGTCAAACCTAACTTTCAGGAAATAATTAGCTTTATCTAAACTGCATTCTGGGTAAGTTTTTGATACGTCTTCGGAGTATACTCTTGATGAACACTGCTTTATTTACAGACGTCTACACAGCTTTTCTATTTTGTTTTCAAATCATTTTTGTATATTCTTCTCGAACTTTGATTATAGCAGTGTATTTTATGATTGTGCACTTCTGCCCAAAAGCAGTTTTTCATCTCTTATTCCAGAGTATTGCATTTATGAAATAATTTCAGTGTTTGCTTTTAAGTGTAGAACGTTTGATACACTTACATGTTGAGGTATCAGTCAAAATTCAGCATTTTGTTTCAAACAAACATTCTCAGCTGTTCAAAGAATGAATCCTAGGACAGCAGAGGCCCTATGGCAAGCCACCTGCCATGAAATGCATAATTTTATCAAGCTACCAGTTAACACAGCAGTAGAGGAAAGGTAAAGCAACCTGGAGTACAATAGCTTTATACAATTACACACCTTGTCGCAGAATTTTTCATTTCTTATTATTTATCAATTGGAAAATACAAGCTTCAAATTGAGAAACTGCATTATTTGTATAACAACTTCCTTCCCATAACTACAAAAATTAAATACACCAATTACGTATGCCTTTATCTTAAGCATAAATTGAATCCTTGAAAATTATATGGCTATGCCTATATCAGCAATTCGGTTCGGAACAATTGTGAGGGAAATCCTTGATCCCTTCTATTCACCACGTGCTGCTTCCCTGCGGTTTTGTTGCATACAAACTAGACGCTCCTTGACAGAGATAAACCAGAAGCTCCTTGACAGTGCTAGAAATGAAGACATTAGCTTCTTGATCAATGTTTGTGTCACAGAAATATAATGTCCCCCAGCATGTTTCTAATCTGTTTGTCTTCAGAAAGCTGAGCCATATGCATAATGCATAGTCTGAACCACAGTATCAGACCATATCTTATTCCATGTAAGCTCCCCAAGCCATGTATGACACATTCATCAGAAGCCCCATAACCAGCCATGTGAGTCTAGTGGTACGCTCCTGTTGTAACACATTCCTTGCCTTGACTGTGTAGGATGTTTTGGTAATGTCTGCATTAGCAAAAAAACCAAACCAACCAACCAAAAAAACCCTACACCATTACAGAGGAAGCCACATGAAACAAAGCAAGCATGGTATAGATTTTTTTTTTCTGATACTTCTTAATATTCATTTAAAAGTATGCAAAGCCACCTGCTGTAACAGTGGCTACCTTCTGTCAATAGTCTTTAAAAGCACTAAAACTCACAGCATGTAGTTTGCACAGAGTATTTTCTTTTCACCCGGAAAAAGATACTATGTCTCGCTCCAAGAACTGCACCACTTAAACAGCTTTTCTGGTTAGAACTCTGTCCATGCAGCTGCCATAGCCAATGTAGAGATAAAAAACTGGCAGCTCAGCTAGAACTGTTAGCTGTGGTACTGCAAGAAATATTCTATGATTTGGCCTCTGTTACAATTCAAGATATGTTCATTAATCATAGCTGTTCTTATCATATTGATTACCACTATATTAAAAAAAAATTAAGAGCCAAAAATTGTAAACTACATAGTAGCATCTTTGCAGACTTTCCTCAGGCACAGGGAAGTCACTTGTTCCTTAGTTTGCCCCCCCCCCCCCTTTTTTTTTTTTTTAAATTCAAAGAGAAGGGCTCTTCTTACCTAACTTCACTTCCTTCCACATTTCAGGACATGGTACACCATTATTAAATAAAAGTTCAGAAGACATTTAAACCATGACTCCAAAAATTAAAGTTGAGCTCTACTCTGAATTCATAAGTAGCACGTAACACATGCTTCCTGGAACAAATAACACACACGCTCAACCATGCAAAGGTTATTTTCTGCTAAGCCTCTGAATTTTCAGAGAAATTTTAAGAAATTAATTTAAATGGTTTGCTTATGAAACTAGGACTAGCTTTCTTCTTGATAATCTACAAAACAATTAGGCATTCAATACTGTAATTGTTAACTAAAAATAATTTTCACGCATTGCCTAGACACAAGATTTCAGCTTTATTTTAACTAAGATTTTCTAGCTTCAGAAGACAGTCTAGCAACCCATTGTAACATGCATTTTCTTAGATCATATTTCACTTCACAAGGGTGACATGGTTTTTAGTGAAACCTGGAAAACCCATCATTTCGCCGCAGTCCATTTGGTTAAACATAAGACTTTTCAGAAGCTAAATTAACAATTTATACCATATATAAATGCTCCCCTGGAAAACATTAATTGTATTATTCCGTGTAACGGAATATGGTCAAAAATGTACACTTGCTTTCACTGTTGAAAAGGATTTGCTAGGTGATCAAGGCATGAGACAATCACAGCTCATACGAGGTCTGCAGGTCAGCAGCAGGAAGCTCTCTCAACAGAACTCAAATGCCTTCAGATTCATTGATGGGATGGATGGCACACACCGGTACACACAAACTAGTTAACAGAAAAACTAAACCAAACAAAATTTCACTCTCTTTAAAAATATCCGTGCAGGGTAATAGCAGTTAGTGGTTGATTTAGATTTCATGTTCTATTTAAACTTCTACAGGGTTGAGACAAAAATTAGAGTAATCACGTTGTCTCAGAGTCAGTCATCCACTTCAGAATATGACAGAGAGCTCGTTTATTTGGACAGTGACAAACGTGGACTAACTGAATGGCTCCTTCACAATTATAATATTACACAACCCATGCTTGAGATATCCAATTGGAGATACCTCTTTGGTCAACTAATTTCAGCTGTCCCAGCTGTGTCCCCTCCCAAACTCTTGCCCGACTCTAGCACATTCCCCAGCGTGGGGCAGAGTGAGAAACTGAGAAGGTCTTGACACTGTGCAAGCACTGATCAGCAATGAACAAAATTTTCATTGGTGCATTATCAACACTGTTTCAGTCACAAATCTAAAACACGGCACCATATGGGCTGCCACGAAGAAAATGAACTCTATACCAACCAGATTCGGTATGCTCACTCTCTTATGCATTCGGTTCTATAACTTTGCATTCCCCCTCTGACATGCACATAAAAAAGAGCACACATAAAAGGACAAAGATTTTTATTCTTTTTAAATCGCATAGTTCATAATCATGCCTTGTTCTGACTGAAAATTGTCTGCAGAACTTAAGATAACTGGCCCTAAAAGAACATGCAGGTTCCCTGACTAAATTCCTTTGAAATTCTCTTTTGCTAAAGTCTTAAGATCTGCCATAAGTTAGGGAAATGCTTTACAAATTTCCTTACAATTCTAAAATGCTTCCAGACTTGTTTACTAATATAATCAACAGCTTAAAATGCAGCTGCTACTAATTATTGACTTTCTGCACAGAACAGGAAAATATTAGACATCTCACTTCCATTTGTAGTCTCAACTAAGATTTTAGGTTCCAAGAGAAAGTTTACCATTACATTTAATCGTGTAAGCACAATAAATAAAAACTTGTTCTGATACAGTACATATTAAACTATAGAATATATGTCAGATTAGAGACAAAGTCACCTTATGAAGGGCTGTCAGATTGCACGCATCAAAGTTGCCGTAAAGAGGTAAAAGCAAAGCGTTCTTAATTAAAACAGAAACAAAAAGTCACAGACTTCACTACGACCTTCGTCAATGATTGACTTGCAGTTCTGAGCTTCAACTGTATTTCACAGGTGCTGAAAGCACAGCGTCTCTCAAGCTATGAAGCTAATTTTAGACATGATTCAGTCAAAACTATGTCATCTAATGTCCGAAAGCTGTCTGCTGTAGAGGTTATTTAAAATCAAACATAAGCATCTCACCCAGATGCCTAACAATGACTGCTAAGTCATAAAAATAAAGTCCTTACCATAAACCAGTGTTCTTAATGTACTTCCTACCTGCAGCACCCAGCAGCCAGACAGCAGCTGTTTGAACACAAGGATCTGATGATTCACATGTTCTCACTTGCCAAACAATGCAGGGCAAAACAGTAGAGCAGAGCTGGTAATATAACAATATCTTTTTCTTTGACAAAAAAAAAAATAATACATTCTTCAAAAATTCTGTAACAACTTCAAAGAACACCTCACAATATAAATTTTGACCACAAAAACCATAAAACTACTGCTGCTTCTATTCTGCCCTTTGTGTATATTCCACTTCTGGTGATTTTCACAGAATAAATACAATGCAAAAAATATCAAGTTTAGAAAAAGTTTTAAATACTAATGCAAACCCAGATTTCTCTATTCAGATGGAAACACAGAAGAAATATGGACAGGACGTTGGTGTTCTCATGACAGCTTACAATTAATATTGTAAAGGGAGTCTGCTGCTAATGCCTTAAGTTTTCTCTTCCAGCAGGTTAAAGCATCGATTTTCTTAGAAATATGCTGAGATACAGGAAATTATTTGTTCAATAGAAAATTGCATTAATCTTAAGGTTCAAGTGCAAGCCCATAAGAAATAATTTGGTTAATTACCAAAACAATTCTCTATATGTAGATCACACTGAATAAAGGCATTCTGAAGGAGACCACCTACATACTACTATCATAATAACCTGGCTGCATGTGAACCTTTTCCATTTGCCGGCAAGAGTATGGGATACAAAGTACTTCCTATTGCAAGTCAAAACTGCATACCCTTGAAACAACATTTTTCACTTTAGCTGGAAAGTAAACATCTATCTTGCAACCTAGAGAAATCTGCACTGTCTCTTAAAGACAAATTACTGTCTGATGCCTTAGATACTGCTGTATTGAAGGTGTTCCATTCCTTTAGTCTTCTTTTCTCCTTCAGGTAAGTCATCTCAAAAGCTGATTTAAGCAGGACCAGTGTTTAGCACAGCTGAAAAAATGAGACTGTGACCCATGGATTCTCCAACAAGGAAACAAAAAAACTACTAGTGATAGACACTCTGTTGTTGTAGTTAAAAAAGAAAAAAAAAAAAACCAAACAGCCTTATGTTTAATGACATATACCTTAACATATTCTAGCATCCATATTATCTCTGACTAGCAATTGTATTGCCAGAAGGCATGCCAGGGTATGTATTTTTCTCAACAGAAGCATCTAGTTCTTTTGTTGATGTCCCAAATATTCTACAATGTTCCTTACACTCATGAATATGATGCCTCCAGAGGGGTCGTCATACGCTGACACCACAACTGGATTTAAACCCACTCCAAGGGACTTTTCTGCTTATACTACAAATTCATCAGTATTTATTGCAAATGCAATCTGTAGATAACAGCCACTCAAACATCTCAGAGAATTTCCAGTTTACAGGTTATCTTCCTTAAATGAAGCTATTAAGGAAATGTCATTTGTTCTAAACAAATCTGAATGTGGTGGGTTTTTTTTGAAATGTGTGTGTTTTAAATTCTCAGCAATTTTCATGACATAACGGGTTGCCTAAAAAGCCATTGTTTGTCCTAATGCAAAAAGGTCTGCCTGCCTACCTCCTTCAACAGGAGGTTGGAATGGGTCCCGCGGAGAACCATAAAGATGATCCGAGGGCTGGAGCCCCTCTGCTGTGAGGACAGGCTGAGAGAGTTGGGGTTGTTCAGCCTGGAGAAGAGAAGGCTCCGAGGAGACCTTAGAGCAGCCTTCCAGTACCTAAAGGGGGCCTACAGGAAGGATGGGGAGGGACTCATTATCGGGGAGTGTAATGATAGGACACAGGGTAATGGCTTCAAAGTGAAGGAGGGTAGATTTAGATTGGATATTAGGAAGAAATTCTTTACTGTAACAGTGGTGAGGCACTGGAACAGGTTGCCCAGGGAGGTTGTGGCTGCCCCATCCCTGGAAGTGTTCAAGGCCAGGCTGGATGAGGCTTTGAGCAGCCTGGTCCGGTGGGAGGTGTCCCTGCCCAGGGCAGGGGGGTGGAACGAGACGAGCTTTAAGGTCCCTTCCAACCCGAACCCATCTATGATTCTGTGAAAAGCACAGAATGCATCACATGCTTTTAAACAACATCATTCTATACAAATTACATAATTTTAATTGGACAGTTAAAAGACTGAAGTCCAAACGTGTGAAGAATTCAACCACCCATTAAACCTCTGGTCTCCAGCTGTGTTTATACATACACAGCATACCGATTGGTGAAAAAAACTAAACAAAACAAACCCACAACAAAAAATCCTATTATTAAAATAATATTCTCCTCAGTGATAAAAAGCATTTGATTTTAAATACAGCTAAGCATTTGCTGGATATCAGGGAAGAACATCTGAAGGAAAAAAATTAAGAGCTTTTCAAAAGCTCTCAGCAGCATCACACTAACCAAGTAGCTTTCAACAAAAATGTTCCCAAATGAAATCTAAAGTATTTGTTGGCTTATTTTTTTTTAAGTCCTTGAGGCATATGTACATTAATGCATTTGCAGAACTGTCCAAAACCAGCAGTTACCAATCTCTCAAATGTGGAATTTATTGAAACAAACACTTGCTTTTCTTCAATCACCTTTGAACTTCATTTATGCCTTTTTTCTACAGACATTTCTATAGGATATAGGTCATCATCCATCCCTCAAGCTTTATGTTTTTACTAATATTGAGGAATAAAAAAAAATAATAATTAAAATGTATCTACACTTTAATTTTTTTTTCTCCAAGATGGAAACTTACAAGAATTTCCAAAAATGAACAAAAACACTTATTAGCAAGAACTCTACTTAGTAACTGGTTTAGTGCCAAGAGTTACACTTAAAATATGAGTAAGACACAGGTTGAAAGGGGTGTTCTTCTTTAGAAACAGTAATTTGAGAAATAAATCAAATAGGATGCCTTTTAAAAAACCTTATATTTTCAAATTTTTTTTCTCTGGAAAACAGCCCCTCCTGTTTCTACATCGTTCTGGATCAGTTCCTACTCTTGGAAACTGGACAAGTTATAATCTACAAAATAGTCTTCAGACATCATAGGGCTACATATAACCCTTACCAAGCAAGAAGAATTCAACTTCTTCATGCTGCTCTGCATATAGCAATGTTCTCCCTCACACAAACATGAGCTCCAAACCCATGTTTTCAGTAGGATGAACAAGTCTTTGACATATCAGCTACTGTTACTAGGGACTGTAACTGTTAAGTTTGAAAATAAACTAAATTTATGTGGTTCACATGCAGAAAGTATTAATCCTTTTAAAGTATACAGTAATGAAACTGGTTTACTTTACATTATAGCCCTGCCAACTTGTAACTCCACTCTTTGCCCTCTCATGCTTTCACCATTTCTCCTACAAATTCCATTTGAAATTCAAATATTCCAATACCTCTTAAGTATCACCTTGTAACAATCCCTCATTAAGTTCTTTTGTCTAAAAGGAGGAAAATAGCCTAGAATATACATGAAGATTGCCCTGCACAAACAGACAAGCCTCTTCAGTTTCAAACTCATACTTTTACGAAACAAACCAACATGCTGTAATGATTTCATTAGCATAAAATGATGTAAGGACCCACAGAGAAAAACAATTAAAATGACAACTTGCCTTTATACAAAAACCTAAAAAGTTTGAACACATGCATCAGAAAACTATAGCTCAGGAGAAACCAGCATGTATTCATAGCAGAAATGACATTCTTAATGTAATTAATTAAGACAAGGTTTTGTCAGAATAAATTCTTCAAACTATCATGAAACTTCATCGAATAACCTGATGGTCACTAATAAGTCAGGGACTAAAAAGTCAATTCAATATCCTCTCAAATGAGAAAAGCAACCACCCAGATTACAATTTCTGCAGTGCTCCAAAACTCCACAAGCCTGAGAAAGAAACTCAAAGTGAAGTACAGTAAAGAGTAATCTGTTTTACACAGACAGTGCTGAAAGCAGAAACCACAGCCTACAACATCTGCACACTGAAAAACATTTTTCTCAGCAACTACAAAGGTTTTTATAAAAGAAAAAAGATTAAATTTGAAAATTATTCTAAATACTTAGAATAATCACAGAAACATTGAATACTTTGGGTTGGACGGGACCTTCAAAGGTCATCTAGTCCAACGCCGCTGCAATAAGCAGGGACATCTTCAACTAGATCAGGTTGCTCAGAGCCCCGTCCAACATCACCTTGAATGTTTCCAGGCATGGGGCATCCACCACCTCTCTGGGCAACCTGGGCCACTGTTTCACCACCCTCATCGCAAAAAATTTCTTCCTTGTATCTAGCCTAAATCTTCCCTATTTTAGTTTAAAAACATTATACCTTGTCCTATTGCAGCAGGCCCTGCTAAAAAGTCAGTCCCCTTCTTTCCTGTAGGGCCCCCTTTAAGTACTGGAAGGCTGCTGTAAGGTCTCCCCAGGGCTTTCTCTTCTCCAGGCTAAAGAACCCCAGCTCTCTCAACCTGTCCTCACAGCAGAGGTGCTCCAGCCCTCTGAGCATTTTTGTGGCCTTCTCTGGACCCGCTCCAACAGGTCCATGTCTTTCCTGTGATGAGGGCCCTAAAGCTGGACACAGCACTCCAGGTGAGGTCTCACCAGTGCAGAGTAGAGGGGCAGAATCATCTCCCTTGACCTCCTGGCCATGCTTCTTTTGATGCAGCCCAGGATAGAATCACAGAATGGTTTGGGTTAGAAGGCACCCTGGGCTCCAAGCTCACTTTGTCAGCTTATGTCCAGCTTTTCATCCATCAGTGCCACAAAGTCCTTCTTGTCAGGACTGCTCTCAATCCCTTCATCCCCCGGCCTGTACTGATACTGGGCACTGCCCAACCCAGGTGCAGGACTCCCTGCAACTTGGCCTTGTTGAACGTCAAAAGGTTCACATGGACCCATTCCTTGAGCTTTTCCAGGTCCCTCTGAATGGTATCCCAATCCTCAGGCATGTCAGCTGCACCACTTAGCTTGGTGTCATTGATACCCAGCTTGGTGTCATAACATTCTAACTAATTTCAGTACGTATATTCCATTGAAACTCACCAGTCAAAACTAAAAGTGCCTAAACATTTGCTAGGAAAAAAACACAGCAGCATCACTGCTTTTAAAAATACTATGGTGCTTTACAGCAGCTGACTATTTAAAGAATATAAAATTGAGAAATAAAAAAAGATAGCATAGATTTCATTTCAGTACTTCACCTTTAATACCTCAACTGCCCTTTAACTTATGTTTATGAAAAATAGGAGAAAAGTTCAATTTGCCACTGACTTGTATTAAAAATTTAAATGAGATTCATCAGCATCAATAATTTACTACCTAATCAGCTCAGGCTTACTACAGACTTGGGCCATCTACATCATCATCGATACTTACAGGGTCTTGACAGCTCAGAACCTCCAGGATGCTATTAAGTAATTCAACACAGTACTTCTTCTCTTGGACCTGGAGCTGCTGATCATCCTTCTGTTCCAGTAATTCCTTCAGCTCTTTTGTAATCACAGGAAGCAGAATGTCCCTGCATTCTGAAAGAAAGCAAGTTATTTTAAGAACAAATCTAAATCAAATACTACTTCCAAATAAACCCTCCTCCAAACAGTGAAACACAACATGCTTTAACAGCTACAGTCCCTTCCAACATGGAATTGTTGATCTTCCAGTCACGCCTCAGGGATACTCTTAAACTTGTATGGTATTTTTTTAAGTCGACAGTATTTCTTATGTATGGAAGACACACCTTCCTTATAAAAATAGTTTGTTTCAGTTAAATTCTGAAGGCTGTTTAGCTTGTCCGAAACACTTAGCGACAAATTATTCACTTTACACACAAAGCATCTAGAAATAAGCTATGTTTAATCAGTGACAGGATTTTAATGTAAGAAAAATACTAAACTAAATTATTCTTTCTGAAAATAAGACACAAAGCAACAGAATTGTTCTATGCGCACCATTTTGAAACGTAACTTCTAAGTACACATAAAAGAATGCAGATAAGGAAAAGACTAATGAAAGGCCTATCAAGCCTACGAGAGCGAGAGGTATGCATACATTGATCCTTATTTAAATCTAAGGAGCTGACACAAATAGTAAGCTACATTTCAAACCCATGTGTACATTGACTTTTTAAGACAGAGGTGCTTATAGGAAACATTGGGAAGACAAGATGCACAAATTTGAAATAACTTCAATGAAGGCACTGTCTATCTAGGAATAAAAGATACAGAAGATTATTTTTTTATAATTTGATACATGCACTGAGTGATTGAAGTAGCAACTTATTTGTACAGTGCTATGTAATTAAAGAGTACGACACAACAGCATGAAGAACGCTGAGCAGATGCTTCAAAGATTTGTTATCTTCATGAAGATAACCTACGAAGAAAACAGAGCTAAATGTAGCTTCAAAGGTTCCACCTCAGAATAAAATTTGTGTAGAACTACAGAAGCATTCTAGTCACAGACAGTGAGCTGAAGTTCTTACTCATTTCCACTCAACTCAGTTCCTATTGCTTAAAATTCTTGTCTGTCTTTGGAAAAATATTTGTATCACCAACTGGATACTATTTTCTATCAATACCACATATCACAGTTTCTGAAAAAATAATAGAACAAAACTAGAAAACTTCTTAATTACTGCAAACAAAAATGAAAATGCGGCTTGTTATTTTTTCTTTTCAGAATGATTTAGAATACCTTTCCCTGGACTTACAGCATACTCACTGATGAACTAGTGGAGCGTGAGCCATGCTGAAACTGTATCCAATGGGACTTAAAACAAGCCAGGGGCTCAGAATCCCCCAAATAAGGGTGCTAGTACAGGAAGGCAAGAGTGTAAGAAAGAGAGGAAAAGAATGGGAAGTAGGTTATAAGTTTCTGAATTTTGCAGATGAAGCCACAGAAGCTATCCGTGCAGATTATTCTTATTTCAAGTAACAGCTCCAAGCCATGTAAAGCCAGGAGCTTTTTATTACGTCTAAGGGCCAGTGTAATTTCTTGCCTCAGAAAGTATCTCTACTCTTGGTAATGCCACAACACGAATAAAAAGCTATTTATCTGATTTTCTATAACCCTTGTTCCAAGCTACAAGAAATATCTTTCTCAGTGACTAAACTACGAACTCGCTAGTAAAACAGCAGTTAAAGAACGCATACCAACACAGGACTTGTTTAAAAAGCAGCATAAAAAGGAATTTCACACAGCTTACAGTTCATTTGTGTGATGGATTCTGCACATAGGCAAGCTTCCTGCACTTAACACAAGCCACAGCCTACCCCTCTGATTCAGAAACCAAATAGCTGCATCTACAAAGCACTTAGTAGAGCGTAGCAGCAGGTAATACTAACACTCCTAATGCACTTCAGTGTGGATTTGTGACCATGGAGACAAGAGAAAAACTGCCCTCCAAGAGTCATCAATACCGATAGATCTGTAGTCACCACCTGTAGACATCAAACATTATACAGTTTTCGGAAACTGAGGCATAATTTGATAGTTAGCAAATTCTTGATTTGCTCATATGAACCACTTCTAATAACTAATTACAAATGCAACAAATGCAGTGTCATTAGCTTCTTGACCAAAAACTAAACCAAAGAAACAACATTAGCAATGTTCAAAGTTATACGCTACGCAATACCTTTAAAACTTGCTGAAATGTGATAGCGCTTTTTTTTTTTATAAGGTTTTATATATTCAGTCGACAAATATGTACGAATTGTAAATTAGATTATTACCTACCTACTTTTGAAAAAGCTAGAAAACAAACTTCAATTCTGTTTTCACTGCCATCTGTGGAAACTGTCCTTCAACAGTCTAAGGCTATTCAGGTGGAAATAAGTTTATAGTATGGTCAGCTCAGGATTCATTCATCAAGGTTCTGACCACTCCAAAAATATTTAAGATACTTTTTCCTTTGGACATAACATTTATTGCTAACCAAGTTCTATTTCATGATGGTTATGAAAAAGACCATAAGTGTATTAGTGGAAACACCTTCTAAACCTACTAGTATAAACACCCACTTCTCTAAAACAGCAATGACTGTTTCATTCCCACAGCAGAGTTGGGGTGTAAGAGTTATATGCTAGACTTTTAACTTCTCCATACAGCCCATATGCTGCCGAGATAGAAGCTGTATCTCACATCAGTGAGATACACGCAAGGAACTCACTTATGAAGTTGCAAAAGAGAAATTAAAATGGACTGCAGTGGATTTCCAGTCTGTTACTGAAAGACGGCAGGCATTTAACAGATTTTGAAGTGGATGAGACAAAAAACAAATAAAAAATTGACTCACAACTGAAACAAGCAGTTCAGACTGGATATAAGGAAAAACTTCATCATGAAGTCAAGCAATGGAAAGAACAAGTTGCCGAGTCCCTGTCCTTGGAGATTTTCAAGACCCAACTGGAGCAGGCCCACAGCAGCCTGGACCGACCTCACAGCTGACCCCATTTTGAGTGGGAGGTTGCACTAGACACATTCTCGGGTCCCTTCCAACTTGAACTTTTCTATGACCCTTTATTGCAAAAATTGCTAATTAATGGTAGCATAGCTTGGTGCACTGCAGATGACCAGCTGCTAATCCTCAGAAACAGACGATAGCAGCCAACTACGATAACAATTAAGTGCCAGCATATAGCAATAAAGTTACAGGAGACTGCTAGATCTTGAATATTTGGAAAATGAATGGAGACTGTCAGAAAGTTAGGAACAAAGTACATCTCTACGTATATACCTATATATGTAAATAATGACATTTTTAAGGCTTGTAATTTTTTCACCCATAGACTCAAGCATCAAAGTTTCCTAGACTAGAAGAAAAGACATCAAAATCATGACTCTAAAGACAGATGGGAGAAACCTTTTACTTGTTGATTCAGTCCATATCACTTGCACAGCATCTGTAGAGAGGCAAAAATGTTGCTTCACATACGTTTAACTTATACGAACGTACACATGCAGCAAGAACTGAGTGACATCAAAAATTCAATTTCTCTTTTCTGATACCCACTCTACCTCATCTCTGTCTTCCTTCTCAGATTCTCTATCCACGTGCAAGACAGGCTGAAGGAATGATTCATCACAAGCTAAACCCCTCATCTCTCCTATAGCATTATGGATCCAATACACAAACTCATATGATAGGTAATAAAGCTCATCTGCATACAGTATCACTGTACATACTTGTCTGCCATTACACCTACGACTACACATGGCAACATTTTGTGTCACAAGTTCTCTGCTCTAAACCTGCTGTGTACAAACTGCATTTTTTATTAGGACACATAACTATAACATTCTGCAATAGACACAGTAACAGCTACAATTAATACAACACAGAGATGGAAATATTTAAACAAACACATCCAACCTTTAACTAATCTGCAATCACGTGTCATAGGAATATGGATTCCAAATCAACAGCATGTAAGACATTTAGCTGGCAACTGTTTTCTCATAACTACCATTCTTAGAAATAGTGCCTTTAAAACATTTCCGGTTCAAAAAAATCAGTAGGGTCTGCTATGCTAACAGGCCTGTTCCTAACAGCAAAGTTCAAAGTCATACCAAATTGCATGACATTTCAGCCACTTTTCACCACTTAAAGAGGAATGTTATATGCACATACCAGTTTCACATCAGCCAGGATAAACACACTTATTGCCCCTGCTTCTCCAAAATAATATCCAGCTCAATTTTTAAGCCATTAAGATCTCCCTTGAAACATCTAACAGCTAGCAAACATAAAAGTTCTCTTTGGGTAGCTTTTAAAGCTACAAGAAGCAATTGGGTAATAAATCATAATAAACATCTGTACTTAATGAGCTCTGTTTCAAAAGTAAAGTAAAAGACTAGACTGAATGAAGTCCCTGTTCAAGGGGAATTCTGTATTTTAGCTAAAGTACATTTTAAATTTATACTGATATAGAAAAAAAGCTAGGACTTCAAGGTAGATATTATGTGTATATTAATAACCAAATCACATCTGACTTCACATGCCAGTGATACCCATTATGACCAATAATGAGTTACAAGTTGTGCTGGACACCTTAAAAAGGAGTGGCAGTAAACTTCATGGAGTTTAAAACTCCTCCACAGCAGGGTTTCAAAGGCCATTTAAAACTTTTCCTACCAGAACGCAAAATTCCCACCATTGCCTAGAACTCATTTAAAAACCACACACACATGTATTTTGATAAAAGAAATATATCTTTGACTTATTAATAATTCTTATGCATAAAGCCATTCCATACTTCTTAAATATTAAGAAAGCAGGGCTTCTTGTGTAGACAAAGTTTTCCTATTGTACTGAAAGAACTGCTGAGGCAGAAGGTACAATTGATTTCCTCCAGTTTTAAGAGCTAATTACTCTGCAAGCTTCATTATTCCCAGCTGTACTTCGCAATATAAATTAAAATTTGATCCATATTTGATACATAGAGAATCTATTAAAAGGACTTAACATATGCAGCTGATTAATTATTTACAGTGCATTTTCAGATGTGAACAATGTTGAAGTGTCAAGCTACATGCAAATTCAAAGGTCGTATAACTAGCCTTAGCTATATTATTTCCTTTTTAAAAAAAAGCCAAACAAAATCTGCAATTGTAATTAATGAGAAAATTGTTCAATATATTTTTACAAGCAAATTGTATTTTCTGTATTAGTTATTTTGGTTTAGATTAAGGCTATATGCCTGTATTTTATGACTGGCTGCTAGATAAACTCTAGCTTGTTAGTTAAGGCAATACAGGAGAATTACTTTATTTTGTGTTTAGTAAACCCAGATAACGTACTTCTAGGACATTATTCATACACAAAAGACAATAGTCTTAGAAAACAAAAGTTAATTTACTTTTATATGATCCCTTCCAGTTCAAGTCATCCCATATGAGGATGCAAGTCCAAGATGTTCTGGTGAACGCATGCAACCAAAGTAACTGAAAAAGACTAGCATCCGTAGCAAACAAGCCCTGGTCTCAGCCTGAGCCTGCAGGTGGACTAGTATTAACATAAAATTGTAGTTATGCCCTCTCATCTTTAAAAACCCCATTAAAACTTTTTCACTGGAACATTATACAAAACATGAAATTCCAGTATTATCTAGGGAAAAGAAAAAATTATTCAACGGGTGTATAAATTCCTGATTATAATATTAAGCTATCATTGCACAAGTTAAGTAAGCAAAATGAGCAAAGCGCTCATTTGAGCGTCGACAACTCATTGACTAGGGAAAAGGAGAAAGAAAATAAGAAAACCATGGAAGACAGTAATCAAGAAAATAAAGAGCCAAAGTAAAATTTTCTGTTGTAGTATTTGATGATCTGGACTCATTACTGAGTGCACCCTCAGTAAGTTTGCAGATGACACCAAGTTGGGCAGGAGTGTTGATCTGCCTGAGGGTAGGAAGGTTCTACAGACGGATCTGGACAGGCTGGATCAACGGGCCAAAGCCAATATAATGAAGTTAAACAAGGCCAAGTGCCAGGTCTTGCATCTGGGTCACAACAACCCTATGCAACACTCCAGACTTGGCAAAGAGTGGCTGGAAAGCTGACCAGAAGAAAAAGACCTGCGGTGTTGGCTGACAGCCGGCAGTGTGCCCAGGTGGCCAAGGCGGCCAACAGCATCCTGACACGTATCAGAAATAAAGTGGCCAGCAGGACCAAGGAAGTGATTGTCTCCTGTACTCAGCACTGGTGAGGCCCCACCTCAAATACTGTGTTCAGTTTTGGGCTCCTCATGACAAGACAGACATTGAGGTGCTGGAGCAGATCCAGAGAAGGGCAACGAAGCTGGTGAGGGGTCTGGAGGACAAGTCTTACAAGGAGCGTCTGAGGGAGCTGGGGTTGTTTAGTCTAGAGAAAAGGAGGCTGAGGGGAGACCTTCTCGCTCTCTACAACTACCTGAAAGGAGGGTGTAGCGAGGTGGGGTTCGGTCTCTTCTCTGAAGTAACAGGCGATAGGACAAGAGGAAACGGCCTCCAGGGCTATCAAGCACTGGAACAGGCTGGACAGAGAAGTGGTTGAGTCACCATCCCTAGAGGTATTTAAAAGACATGCAGATGTCTTTAAAGACGTGCGGCACTTAAGGACATGGTTTAGTGGTGGACTTTTGGCAGTGTTAAGTTTATGGCTGGACTTGATCTTAAGGGCCTTTTCAAACTAAATGATTCTATGACTAAGCAATCCAGACAGACACACCTCTCCTCTCCCACCCCAAGAAAGCTCAAGACAGATGGGGGAGAGACACTGCGGCAGGGGCAGATGCCTATTTAATTACTAACTGCTTTTTTGCTTGATAAATGATGTGATAACATTGCTGGAGACAAATATACCCCTCCTTAATGTTCAAACCCCTGAAAAAACAACTGTTCTGACTGGGTCCTTTTCTAAAAGCCAGAATAAAACATGTGCTGCCCCAAACTGTATTTGAACACATAAAACACCACCATACAGTTTCAGCATCTTGCACTTATTTTAGCAAGGTCTGTCAAAAGACATATTGTTCTATGTATTTATCAACCCCAAAGTCAATGCACTTCTCAGAGAGAAGTTCCCTGGTAGCACCTTCCTGAATAAGGATAGGTAGATTCATTCTCATAAAAGATTAAGGAGTAACATGTTTTTAGTTTTGGGTTGGGTTGTTTGGTTTTTTTTAACCCCTCTAGTCGCCTTATTCTGTTTCAGAAGGTATCTATAGTGATTTCTTCTGTACTAGGTAAGTGAAATTCAAACTCTAAGTCATTAATGCAATAATGCCATAAAAAAAAAAAAAAAAAAAAAAAGACATTTGGGTCTCCTTCAGCAAAAATCACAGATGGGCTTCATTCCTGACTGCCTCATACGTGCAGCCAAAATGGTAATAAAGATTTAACACCACTTTTGTCTCCCTTAGGAAACACTCCTCTTGATTCCCTGGCATGCCTGTAGTCATATCCATCTGTTAGGATGGCTTCAGGCCCACTTAAGAACTGGCATGCTGATTTAATAAGGACATAGGTGTCACCTGAATACAGATTTAGAGCAAAGCCTTAGAAATAAAATCAGTGAACAATATTCCTTCAAAAAGGAGAGACTTCTGATGGCAGTCAGTGCTCAGTTAAAGTGCCATACTTCTTCACAAAGGACATCTGTTCACAACTGCAGGCATCTTTCTATTAAAAGTCCTCCCTCTTCGTTATTTGCCATTTAACTCTGCTAGAAGCCCAGAAGCCATGAATTCACAATTGTATATATTTTATTCATTGCTAAATCTAAATTCAAATTTCACAGTTCAAATTCAAAGCCACAGAAAGGGGCGGTACCATAGGTCACCTATACTGCACTGTAAGATGAAAATACTTTTTGTCTCCTGGAATACAGTACTAACATAGGAAGGAGAAACACAGTGGCTGATCCTGTGAAGCCAGCACACAACACTGTTGCTGATGATTCAAAGCAAGTGTCAGCCAGTAAGGTTAGATACAGAATGGGTACAACATTAACGGCCACAGCACACGACTGCGACCAAGCATAACACTGCAGAATACATCCACTTCCTGACTTGAAGGCATACCTTCAAGTTTCTCCACTCCTCACGGGAGCTGAGTAATGCCATGTATTCAAAGGCAGCCAGATCTAACACTATCATTGCAGTAGCCAAAACAACACTTTAAACATTTGGTGCCTTTTCCAGCTTGCAATCATTATAGTCTGCCAGCTCGCCATGAATGCTTGTCAGCATATCCTCTCTGGTAGATTTAAAAGTTTGCCTTGTGTTTGGATTATGGAATATTGATGAATTCCAACTTGCATGTTTCCACATTTCATTTAATTGACACACAAAATTTTGCTAAAATAATAGCTTCGTATCAACTTCTGTGGTACGCCTTTGTTCTTTCTTTTTCTACATGAAGTAGTTATAAACAAAGTTTTTACACATATATTTAGAAGTTCACTGTTAAAAACTAGTCCACCTAACTTGATTTTGATTTCCCTCCCTATTTCAAAATTTTTTTTAAATAATGTACTAAAAAAGCTGCCATAGTGGGTCAAGTCTAACAAAAAGTTACCAGTAGCAATATCGAGCATGTCACTACTCCTCCATAAACAGAAAAAAAGTAATGGCTTTAACTACACATGTTCATCACAAATGTATGCAGATAAATACCTACAGATAAGTACATGCTATCCTTATCCATATGAAAATATTGCAGGAATAGAACTGGCAAAAAAAAAAATACAGGGTTTGAAGCGATACTTTAAAGGTAACGTACCCCTAAAAACACTACTGCATATTACAAAAGGAGGAAGGAAAAAAAAACAAAAAAACCCCCAAAACCCAAAAGACTACAAACTACTCAAAAGTGTGTTTCTTAAACTAATCTTTTCAAACTTAAGTACAAAATTCAAGAGTGAATCCACAGGAAAGATTTTTGTGTTTTAATAGAGAACCATTTTAAAGGAATTTATGAACAGTGAGTAAAACTTGCATTTCCTGACAGATCATAGCCCACATAACAAATTCAAACCTTTAGAAAGAAGAATTCCAAAGAACACAAAAGTACAAGTCATTATCTTCCTGGTTTTTTCAGACAGAAAAGTTCATTAAAGAGTCTAGTAGGACAATCTTAGACTGCTGAGGCTCCACTGTAAAAAAACATGACATTACCAAACCCATTTGTATATCATGCTATATTACGCATACTATATTAAAGTTCACGGATTTTATTTTATTGGTTCTGTTTAAATTTAATATTACAGTATTTAAGATAATAATCTAATTTAAAAGATACCATAGTTTAACCTGTATGTAATTACTAACACACCCACAATATTCATAGCACAGGACTGACTTACTGACAGTTTTCTTCAGCTGCACCTCAGAAATTTAGAACACATTTATATGTGCATTACTTATTAAGGAATAAGTCTCATATCTGACTTAAATCTTTGCTCTTCTAGATCACCAAAACATGAACTAACAATACTTTTCAAGCAGTGTAATGAAAGAATCAGAATATTTCACAGGTAAAACTCAGTAATGTACACATGAATGTTAGGAAACCAGTCTAATTATGGGTGTGTGCAAGTACCTATCTTGTTCAAGCACAAGTACAAGAGAAAGAGTTCTGCAGTTCAGAAAAAAAAAATTACTGTAGTCTCAGCATTTCTTCTGGCATCTGGCAAATTAACCCCTACTGCTAACATATGTCTCCTGCTGCTGTTCTTCCAAAATCAGCAAGTGGTTTGCATATGCTGAACATGCAGTAGTGAGCAGAGGACCTGGATTTCAAGCCAAGAGACTCAAACTCTATTCCCACCCCTGCCACTGACCATCTGTGTGACCTACTTAGGGCTTATATTCTTTGGAGTAGATCTCAGAGTGTTCTGCTACGGCACAAACTCCTAAGCAGGAGTGGAGCTCTAGAGAATATAAAGTCAAAAGCAGCAGTGTGCATACATACACATTTTATCATATGTTCAAGCATTTTATATACATTTCACAACGATAAAAAACTGATTTACAAATTTCAGCATAATGTCAGTGAATATTCCTTGGTCAGCTTCGAATAAAAATCTAGCTCCAAAGACTATAAGCTCAGAAACACTAACTACAATAAAAATTGTGTGTAATTTGTAAATAGCTATGTCTTCATTTGGTCATCTCGCAAAAATGGAGATGGTCAGGGAATTTGGCAATAGGTTTCCTAAAAAAAGCCAGTGATGCATCAAAAGTAGCTTTACATAGAAATGAAGCAATTCTAACAAAACTTTTATTTGATAGGTCCAATAGAAAATTTCACAATAATCCATTACATCCCACTATACAAAGGGAAAGATATATGCCAGGAGACAGTTTCTTACATCATAAATGAGACTTTGAAATCCTGGGCGGGGGGGGGCTTATACAGGACAAGACAACCATTTCTTTCCCTCTGATATTTTTAAATAATGAATTATCAAGTGATCTAAAAGGAAAGTGTCAACAATTAAGTTTAAGAAGACTTCTTGTCCCCTAATCAAGCGGGACATAATATTGTCTGAAGACAAAACTGGATAAATGTCTGTGCATGAGCTCACACACCCTCTCAGAATGCTCCTAAACATGATGGTGAAAGCGCACAAGCAGTTGAAAGCATCGGTCTTCCTGCATTCAGCCACTCCAACACCTGAACTACCTAACCCCCTCTAAGCTATATTGTAGTTACAGAGTGGGAACAAGAAATCAATGCCTCAAAAAAAAAAATCTGTCAATGTAATTTAAAGGCTTGTAAAAGTGCTGTAGCACCGTATGACTTCTGAAGATCAGTTACAGCAGCAGTCAACAGAATCCTGTCTGACGAAAGCACTCTATTCCATGCCAGTCTACCATGAAAACTTTTGAATGCCTGGGAATACGTACCAATAAATTCAGTTTAACCTCAAGGCTATGGGAACTTCAGGTTCACATGTAACTTATTTAATAAAAACAAATTTCACTGGCTTTTTTCTTATTTTTTTAAAAGCACATTTTCATGTTTTCACAAGTCTGCTTCCTTAGAAGACGCTGTAAAGACCAACGGCTAAAGGAAAAGGAATACCAATATTGGGGGGGGGTTGGACTACATGATCTCTGAAGGTCCCTTCCAACCCCTACAATTCTGTGATTCTGCAATATATGAAATCCAATTAAATTATAAAGACAATACCATTGGGAATACAAGTAAATGAATTGAACTGGAACTGTAATGAACTACATGGAAAGAGACTAAATACTAAAGCCTGAAGGAAAAATGGTAATTTGAAACACACGCAAATTAATAGACTTCACTGTAATTAGCAATGTAGTTAAATATAATCCATATTCATGGCAGGAAAAAATACTACCTGTTCTAGATAAATATGAACTTTAGTTAATGATACTGCTGGCAATCTTACCTTAATTATCATGCTGCAGCCTATTTTGTGATACACTACATATGCTTTCATTCTTGTAAATTACCTTCCACCTCATTGCTTGGAGTAATGAATCAGGCATTGTTTATACCCTACAAACAGAGTTGGTTCTCTACCCAATTAATTTCAGAATCAATTGTATTTAATGAATAGCTAAAAAGCATCTTTGGAATTTTCTATTTTAAACCATGGCAGTGTACAAGAAAAATTACTTGTTTGCTATTTACTGTGCACAATATTACAATAGCACAGTGCAGAAACATTTCATACTACTATATCAGAGATACTTAATTGCGTATTGGTCTTTTCACACTCTCTGGTGCCTACATTTAAACATGTTGTGGATTTTCCCCCATGGTAATTACAACTTGAAGGTTAAATCCAAGGAATACGGGAAAAAAAAAATGCAAGTAATCATAAAATATCAGTTAGATAGAAAACACCCTGCAACTATCCCAAGGTTGATTTTCTGCCATTAGTAATGTAGAGACAGGTTGGGTGAAAGGAAAGTTAAAAAGAGTATCATCCAAAAGAGAAACTCTATGACTAAATGTCCTTAGAGATACTCAGGTAACACCACTGAGGCAACAGTAACATTGTTAGCTGGTGTTAGTGCTAAGAGGAATGACAGCTTCGCCATGAAATGGCCTCACGAAAAGGAAAATACACTTGCAAGCGTCTATTTGACCCTGACTGGGTTTCACTGAGGATGGTGGAAAAGCATGCCTGCCTTCTTCCAAAGGAAAAAAAAAAAAAAAAAAGAAAAAAAAAAAGAAATTAAATTGACAGGTTATTTTGGAATCGCCACAGAATCATGGCTGAAAGAGACCTGTAAGATCATCAAGTCCGACTGTTAACCTAGTAATGCCAGGTTACCACTAAGTGATGTCTCCCAGCACCGCATCTCCACATCTTTTATACAGGAACCAGTGCAAAACAGCTAAGCTGGAAAGCGGTTTAAGTATTATATGCTGCCTTTACGGTCTCAGCTGCTTGGTTTGTCTGTCAACTGTTTGATGTTAGCAAAAAATCGCACCGAGAAGACATTATTTATTTTTTAATTTATAAATTTAAGACTACAGCACAATCAGACTTTTTTTCCTCTGACCAGGCAGAGGCCTTATATAATTGTGTTCATGAGGTTTGACTTCATGTTCCTACTTCACTACAGAGCTCACAAGTGTGTTGAAAGGATATATATAGCTTCATCCATCTAGCCATTATATCATAGGAAAAAAAAAAAAAAACCACAAAAGTGTTCCTCTGAGCCCCACCTGTTCCTTGTTCTAGGTTAGCAATCACGCTTTGCACAATAGACATCTTGTAGAAAGAAGCAAATCCTCTCCACAGGTCAGACTTCTAACATTCACACTCTTTCAGTATTCGTTTTACTCAATTTCAAACATGAATTGCGCAAAACATAATTCAGTCAACATTTTCACGCCTATTTATTTTAAGCCTTAAAGGCACTTTATATTTACCTTGTTTTTTAAAAAGGTTGCTGCAAACTATTTCCTTCATGGACTGCACTTTCTGCTTCTGTAGTTTCACTGGTGGAATGCAAGTGTAAAATTCATATAGTAGTTGGCTGCATGTAAAGGAAAAGTGTCATAAATACCATACAGATGAATTCATCATGTGTTAATAAAGACAGAAAGAGCAACAGATCATCTCTTTCTAAACATTTATTTCTTTTTAAGACTTGGATTTATTTACCGTATCACAAATGTTGATGAGAGATCAGTAGCAGGTTAGAAAGAAAACTTTCAAGAGAAACAAGATGAGGATGAACTAGATTTTGGCCATGTTTACAAATGTTTATTACTTTCCATTGTTTTCAATGGAATAAAGATACTTTTGTGTGGCAGACGCAATTTATCTTTGTCTGACAAATAAAGAAAAATCTTATTTTAAACTGCAAAAATCAGATTTGGTTTTCTGGAATAGGGTTTATTCAAGGGAGGGGCGAGGAGAGGGGAAGGGGGAAAAAAAAAAGATTGTTCCATTTGCTCACTTTATTCACCAAATTAGTGCTTAAGTAACAAATTCTGTCATTATGTAAGTTGCGTGGGAACTCTGTTAAAAACGTATGCCCAGAGGTCCACCACTGTCTTGATCAGTACAAACTGGCATAGCTTTGTTGACTTAAACTGATCAATAGGAATTGATTGTTGACAGCAGTGATATGTTGTATACACCACGTGATACAGCTATTAAATGTTCAAAAGTAGCTCACCTCAGCAACTTGGCATCGAAGACCATTTCAACATCATGAAGAACTGATGGTATGTACTTCAGGGCAGCAACCTGAATTGATATACAGATTGTGTTAATTTTGTACGCTTATCTGCATATACAGCATACAAACAGTACAGAGCACACCACTGAAACAGATGCACACAAAACAAACAATGATAAATTTGGACTTTATAGTCCATCCCAGAAACGTGCCATGCAGGAGGCTGACGTCAGGGTAAGAGTCATCTATCCACTCTAAAGCTACACTTTCCAAAATAGATTAAACGGAGCATCATCTCCCTAACCAACCACCTGCAGCTAAGCTATCTGATAGCTTATCTTATCCTGTCAGTTTCGGAGCTATATTTTGACAGTGCAGTGGAATAATCAAACCTTAGAAGATGACAAGGGTGAGAAAAAGACACACGTTACTATTCTTACATGGACAAGAATAATTAAGGAGGTAATTTTCAGGCTCAAAATCATCACTAACATTTCAGGCTAACACCCTTAAAGACTAACTTGCGTAACTCTGTCATAAAGTCCCTTTTTAGGTTGAAAGTATTTGGCCTCTACAATACCTTTTGAAAGCACACATAGCTAAAAATCTTGCAATAAAAAGCCAAAATGTTCAACACTTAACACTTTCTGTGCCACTGTCCACTCATTTCTCTACTTACACTTTAGATAGTAAGAGCTGCCTATAATGATTTTTATGCTCACAAAATGACCTGTGACTTATCTTTCCACTAACAAGCTTGTATTTCTCAAATGCTTTGCATATCCAGAAGGATATGCCATACTTCTCGGCTGAGAGCTGTAATAAATCCCAAGCAAAAATAGACTCCGTGGTTTTGACAGTATTTTTGGTAAAGTGCTAAATAATTTGTCAAAAGGGAGAACCTGGCCACATTGATACAGATCTGAAGCAGGACACCAAGTCTCTTCCTTCCCTCCCATCTTCCCATTTCAATAGGTCACCTACAAGTGGAGCCTTTTCATGGAAGTTCAAATCTGTGTAAAGATGCTGTGTCATCACTGACTGACAAAAGAAACAACATGTAGGGATAGTTATTTATCTAAAACAAGTTAGCTGTTTTCTCTGTTCTTATTTCAGATGAAAACCAGAATATCTTTTTGCCAAAAACATTTTTGCCAATCTAAAATTTGACCACAGCATCAATTTTTTGTTACAGGGCAAAAACTCTTAGCAAAAAGCTATAGTTAATCTCTGCTGCCATTATGAACTTACAACTGAAGAAAATAGATTTAATCACATCAATTACATTTGCATGCTGCTATAAATCCAACCATAGTAAAGAGAATCAATTTACAACTTTTTAGTTTGACTAACCTCTTCTTGGTCCAGGATGACAAGATTTACAAAGGTAATGACAGCTTTACGTCATTGTGCAATTTTAGGGTGTAAATTTCTACTAACATTTTGCTGAAAACTAAGTTACAGTAACGTGAAGCCTTCTATTACTGATTAGCTCTATTTTTCATAATGGGCCTGTTCCACCCATGATACATCCTGGTTTAGTGAAAAAAAATTAAAACAAATCCCAAAACTAGGCATTACACAGACACTGTCTTTTCTTCAAGGTAATATGGTGTGCGCTACAGGATGGATTAAACAAGTTATCCAATAAATGCATGCTGAAATTGCACCATTTCTTCTCACTCAGAATAGTGGAGTACAGTACCCACCATGAAAACAGGAGTAACTCTTGCTTTATGTCATTTGTTTATAGGGATTGTAACAAAACAGTAAAGATGACACCTTCCGTTTTATACTGGCGAAGCATAAAACCCAAACAAATTTTAAAAAGTCCCAACACAAGTATGTTTCCACTAGCCCCTGAAGTCTATACATATTTTAAACTACAATAAGGGATAAACTGAACTAAATACAAGCAAATGTGATTTTTAATTATGAACTACTGCTATACATGATAGCAAGTCTAAAAAGACCGTAAGCCTGGAACCAATGGAACACAATTCTTGACTACTTATGTCTCTTAAATTCAGCATAAGGAAATTTAAGTTACAATAGGGTAAAACAAACTACATAAACCTAAAGTAAGCTACTAACTCCAAAAATTATCAGAAAGTGTTCTACACTGCGCTCATCTAGGTAAGTTCTTGACCACTTATGCTTGCCTAGACATAGACCTAGCATTGTTTTTAAGTGAAAACACTCCTGGTTTCACAGTTATACGCTTTCAAAATAATACTATAAGATCGGGTTCCATCTCTCACACCAGGTTTCAGAAACCACTGCTGTGAAGTGATTTGATAGTTTCTACAAAGAAACAGAAGTCGTCAATGATTTTAGCATGACAGAGCAAAAAGCTACATCTTGCTTATAAACACGTATGGCTATATGTCATAAGAGATTCTCCAGTTTTAACCACTAAGCTAAATGCTTCTCTTCTGTAGAGGAAACTCAAGAGGTAGTTTGCAAGTCAAGTCCCAAAAGCCTTCTTGAATCATGACATCTAAGTCTTCATCCTACACAAACGAAAAACAAAAACAAAAAAAAAAAAAAAGAAAATCTAGATAACTGCCTGGAGTCCACAAAAAACTCACAGGACCAATTCTCACAACAGCAGAAGCCCTACCAAGAGCTGTAACTGAAACATAAAACAGGAACTGGAAAAAAAGCGCTGGTATGCCATGGGAATGCTACATCAACTGAGTGCTCCATATGATGCAAAACCACACTGGTCTGGATTTTTATAAAACAGAACAAACATATGCCTGCTATCCTTTTGAAACAGACCAATTATAATTTCTTGTGCCACTTTCATCCCTTTCCTAACTGAAGATAAAAAGGGTAAGCAACGCTGAAATATTTCCAGACCAGAAATAATAACTAATGTTTGGTCTTGTGCAGTGAATTCTAACTCAATGTGTATTTTTCAGAACCATATTGCATGAAGTCAACAAGTCACTGAATCTCAGCCACAAAACATGACAAAACCTCTAACAAACTATTAGAATTTGCATTTCCTGAGATTTTATAACTTGGTTTCAAACAACGGGAATCATTTGAACTATCATACAAAGATTAGTTTAAACAAAAACTTCATGAATGAGCCTTGCAAATGCACAAATTGAACACGTGAAATACATACAAGTCACCCCAGAGCACCAATATGCCAGCTTGTTCAGGACAATAAATTTATGTACACCAATGATAAGACAACAGTTGCGATAGAGTGCATTAAGACATACAACATAAAAGCAGAGCCTACTCAAGTATTTCTCGTGAGAGGGAGTGTAAGGAGCATGGCAAGGCCAACAGGAAACTAAGCACATCAAAACCACAATAAGCAGTAGGAGAATATTAGTATGAATATACGGTTGAAATTACAAAGACCAAGGAAGAAGTATTTTTCTTTCCAGGTACCAATTTGAAATTTTAATGTGCTGAGGGTTTGAAAAGCTTTTGGCTTTGTCACTAAATGTGAAGCTGTCTACTCTTCCCTCAATAGCTATCAACATCACAGTGCTTCTATACTGAAACATTCCGAGACGAAACAGCCACTCAGGAAAAGGGTTACAATGAAGCCTATCTAGAATACATACATCCCTGTGTCTCTAAACAGCAAGCTCCTTGTTAAAAACTTAATCTCTTCTTTACAGGGGGTAGGGAGGTTAGAATAAAGACAATCAGAGCACAGCTTGCTTTGGCTCTCATTTAGACCTTTTACACACCATAAAGCTATCATTTTGTTTCTACAAGCTTCCACTGCACTGGACAACTTTTAAAACAAACAAAAAAAGAGAACTATTCAGGTCTTGATTCAAAAAGAAAGAATTTTTTAGCCTGCAGCAAGGATGTGTATGGTATTTCAAACTGGCTCAATGTTGGCTTAAGATGCCTTCAGATAAAAAGTCATTCCTCTGCAGATATCATTCCCACATTCATACATAATCCTGGGAAGGTCAAAGCAGTGTTTAAAATGCTTTTGCCACTTCAACAAAAAGATTCTATCTTCTACTGATCTTAACCATTGTTAGCTCCTTGAAATAGTTGGGGAAAAACGTTTGTTTGCTTAAAAAAAAAAAATCAAGTCTGTGAAACATTGGGGCTATCTAAAACACCCGTTCAAATACCTGTTGTGATCTAGAAACTCATCCTAGCCCCACTTTTACTTCAGCAATGTGTTGTTCCTTGCTCTTCACGCAATAAATACTATATGAAGATACCGTACAATAGCAGCATCTGAATTTCATTTTACACCAATTCACAGTTACTGTGCAAGATGTTTGATAAAGGACAGGGCCACCAGTGGCCAAAAAATATTTCAAGCAGTACTCCCCTGACACTTGCTCTATTGTGCTGTCTGCTGTCATCTGCCTTCCCACATATTCCCTATTCTGCACTTGTATGAGGAGGCTGTATCTACCATTTCTCTGCAGCTCTGTAGTACCAACTGAAGTACAATAACAAGCATATCCCTTGCATTCTTTAAAACTCCCAAGTTTCATTTGCAATAATTGCTTCAAACGATGCACTATGGACACGATTGAGCGCTGCCCTTAATGAAGTCATAAAAATCTCCTAGTAAGCAGTACAAGATGTTCTGCATTCTGCAGACCTTAGAGATTAATTTTTTTAAGTGGGATACAGATAAACCCAGAGCATTGCAGAAAATTATTTCCTACATATACAATATACTGTTAAATTTATTTTAACCTTTTCTCCTGACCAAGCTTATTTTCTTAGTTGCCCTCTTTTGCAATATTATATTATACATATTCATGAAATTCAAGTACCCATGAGATGAAAAGAACACTCTAAGAAATCATCGATGCTCTGTTTCTTAGTCTAATTTTATTTGCTATCAAGGCAACTTTAAGAAGTTACTATGCCATTCCCTACTGTAGACCACAATGAAAGCAGTACCTTTCTAGCCTTATTCTCTCCTAAGCAATCTATGCATCTCTACAGTTTTAAGTTCTTAGCATCTACTGCAGCAGTACGCATGGATCAAAAACATGTGGGAAAGAATGAGAGGAGAAAGGTAGCATCTCTATATTAAATTATTTTCATACTTTTCAATGCCATAGACAATTTCTTCTTATGTTTCCATAACCTTGAGAACATGTCATAAAAGGTTTCTGAAAACATGCATAGAATTGGGAGTACTACTTTCTAAAATCAGTGCCTAGGAGCAAGCTGCATATAGCTGACATTTGCAACAGACAAGACTATCTGTAGGTCATATGTGATGTGTCATCTGAGGGCAGAACAGTTTTTGGAAAAGAAGCTGTGGCTTGATTTGTTATTTAAGGTTGAAAGCACAAGCTTGACAATGAAAGGGCACATGCAGACTACAAATCAGACATCAACAGTATGACCTTATAAAAACACATAATCTGAAGTTTTAAAATAATCAGATTTTATGCCCCAAAAATCTAGGTTGATTTACACAGACACAAAATATATCTGCAGAAATACGATGTCTTTTTCCCTGAGAGCTAAGAGAAAGGGAAGAAGGTACTAACACCTCCCTACACTCCCTCACCCCTAGATTCTCCCTTCACCAAACTATTTGCAGATGCTAGAAATTTATTTCCAAGTTTCCAGATTTCAAGAAGTCTATTCTCAGAAATAAAGACTTTAAGAAAAACTATCTCTAAAACTACTAAAATTCATCTGCAATGGCTACAGAGAAGCAACTGATAAATGAAACAGACCTGTAATATCATCCCTGCCAAAATAAATGAAAAAAAAAAAAGTTTAATATCTAGGAAGATCAGTGCCACCACCAGTAAGTCAGTATCACGACAGTTCTGAAACTATTCTTTTAAATAATTACAAGAAAAAACTGTGAGAAGTCTCTTAAAAGGAGGAACCCTTACCCTGCACACGCACACTGGTGTACCCTAATGGAGATTGCCCACTGCCTACAAGGGCCAATCTCTTGACAAGTAACAACCCAGGACCTAAAATCAGGTCTCTCTCCAGTTTATATGGCTGCTTTCAAACATCAGCAAAGTTAGGATGTTGAAATTATAATCGTAATTGTAGTAAAATGCTGAAGTTGAGAAGCATTCTGTCTGTATCTTTAAACAAAAGAGGTAACCACCAATTCCTGAAGTAAAAAAAAAAAAAAAAAAAAAAGGGCTAGTGTGGATTTACATGTAAATTTCCAGTTTACCAATTTACCAACAATAAATCAACAATTCAATCTTCTGTTCAAAGCTTAAATAAACAGTACTGCAAAACAGAACTAGATATCTACATTTCCCAAAGACTGGGCAGTAAAGTAAGTTGAAGCATCTATCCACTTCAGCCAGCTTTAGAACAAAAGATTGAAAAGATAGATTTTTAATTTTTTGTATACTTATACAGCATGTGACAGATTAGGAAGTAAGATTACACTCAGAAGATAAAGTTAAATTGAAACAATAAAGTGCTTCTGGCACTGACTAGGCTGTTTCATATGACATGTAATTTTATAAACAATCTTGTCCTGACTGCATTAATATTCAACACAAGTCTGACTATGATTTCTATCAGTAGAAATGACTGGGAAATTAATACTGACTAAAATACTGAGTTCCAAGTTTAAAAAAAATTTATTACCACAGACCAACAGACATTTCAGGTTTCAAAATACTACTTTAAATCTTCTAAAGCTAAACCTCATAGGTATTTGGACAATCAAGGGTGAAATAAGAGCTAAGAATTCACATTCCAAGGCTCTGCAAACTAATTTATTTCAAGTTTCAATATCCTGAGAAACCCAATTAACATCCTTCAGGGCTCCTAAAACTTTCTTCTCTGATATCTTCATAGTGTAATCCACTTAAACTTATTCAATTGATCTTACCAATCTATGTTCCACTTTAAGTCATATCAATGATAACTTCAAATATGACAGATTTAAGGCTGTTTTGATATTCTGATTATTTCTTTATTTTTCCAATAGACACTGAACTTTCCTGTCTGGTTATGCGAAGTATAACAGCTATGGAGCCCTGCGTGTTTGTAATATCTCTGAATAATTACCCGTCCCTTATCCTGCAAAGTTAACTTTGTACTACTATGTTGTCTACCACAGTCATCCCAAAACTTAATATGAGGGGAGGGAAATCAGTGTTGGTTTTAGGCAGACTTATGAATTTATTTCTACCCCTTTCTGCCCCATCTCACCCAATACAGAAGTTATCTCCATTCTTCTGGCCTGTTATGCACAACTTATATCCAGCTACCAGAGTAGGAGTCTCAAGTATCGTAACTGAAGTCTCCTCCAAATAGGCACAGAAAAACATATCGTCCATTGTGAAAGCTACCATGATTGACATGCCTATGGAGCTTATGATGGAGTGGCCTTTTTTATTTTTTCTCCCCAAACTTATTTTCAGAAGTAGGAACTTAACTACAGTGGGACACTTCTCATTCCATGCCTCTCCTAATGGAATTTTATAACATTAATGCAGTAGTTTTTATTTACTGTATGTAAATCAAACTCTTGGTAGGTTTCATCCAGAAATATGTCTGTATGAGTTATCAGTAGTAGGGACGACAGCAAAGTTATGATATGAACCAGTATCTCAGGTCTGCCGCGAAGTGTTTCAGCTGAAAAGAAAACTTACAGTAGCTGGTGTAGATTGAGATACTTAAAAACCCACTACTGCACCATTGTTACGAATATATATGATCCATTTTTTCACAACTGACAGCACTCGTTAGAAAAACAAAATATTCGTGTTTAAGATGGTATTGGGCAAAGCATAACTGTTAAATAGCTAGTCTATCTTTAAAACATGTTTATATGCTCATTAAAATTTGCATAGACATCTTTTGTTTAGTCCTTCTAAGAGATGTTCAGTTATATTTTCAAGGTTCAACTATTTCTTAAGAGCACCAGCAAAGATACAGTATATTTTTGCTAAACAGGTGTAATATTAAGACCTAGCACCAAATATTGAAATATGGGAATCACAATAAGCACAATCAGCATTCACCAGTACACACAAGGTCATACCACCATTAATGTTACAATACCATGTGTTTTAAGCACACCCATCAGCCTTTTCAAAGTCAGCATTGCTGGTTGCAAACCCATTAATGCATCCCAGCAGCAGTTAAGCAAGAAAAACAGTCTTCTACAACTATTTCTTGTCACTCTCAAGAAGAGACTATGCTGCTCATTAGAGGAAACACTGACAGACAATTCCACACAACCATTTTGAGATTAAGGTAGGGAGGAACGCAGTGACACGACATCCCTCTCTCAAAGGGCATAAAGGCTTCCAAGGCCTATTTGTTAGTTAACATATTAATACAGTAGAAGTACCACAAGAACAGACTTTATCATATAAAGTATCTCTTTCAGTATTACTTTATAGTAAAGACCTTTTTCCTTCCTCCAAAGTTTCTCCTGCATCTGATGCAGAGTCTTTCAAACATACAAACTATTCCCAGGAAGGTCTCTACAGAATTGTCAAACAACAACAGAGTGTATCTGAATGACTTTCAAATGCATTTAGAACATTACTGTAATTCTGGTATTATATAATTAAAGTAGTATTTAGGTTTTTAGCTCTTTTGCAGTTGCTCCTTAATACTCCATGCAAAGTGTCAGATAATACAAATTTCAAGATCAGCCAATAAGGATTTATTCAAGACAGAATTTTTCACTGGTTTCCACCTCTAGTATAAGTCATAGCAAAAGGAATCAAAACACCAAACCAGAGGGAAAAGTCAAGCCAAATAAACACAAGGAGTTCATCATAAAGAATGTATGAAGCATCAATAGTGCAGTTGTCTAATAAAATAGTCTGCTTCCTACTTCATAGGAAGCGTTGATAGTTTTCCATTTTAATACAGAATTAAATACCAGCTTTTATATATTAATGATCTTAAAAGCTCCTTCTTTCCTCACTTTTTTAAAACATCAGATTCCAAAGCTACAGAGTAACTAACACTGACATGAAAGGGAAACCTTTACCCTATTTTCAGTTGTTTAAGTAACATATCTCCAAAAGGCTGATAGTATAAAGTTTACTTTTCAAACTAAGACGGTGGAATCCCTGTTTGAAGAAACTCAAGAATGAAACATTCAGCTCCCACTGAAGGCTTCACTTCATTAGATTCCTTAAAGACTCCAGGATCTTCACATTTGTTCTTTCACTCACTACATTCATAACGTTATATAAACGTATCTTCTCCTGACCTTTTCAACCTAGTCTTCAATTTATTAGACAAGCTGGTCTTCCAATAAAGGGGAATTACAAGAGAAACACAAAGGATAAATTTTCTAAGAGTGTCTTTTCTGCAATTTAAAAAGAACAAAACCAAAAAAACCACAAACCAAAACCATACAACAAACCAAACACAACTTCTTTCCAAGCAAACACCAACCTGCAACAAAATGGCAGTTTTATGTTGGCTTTTCATCAGGTTGTTGATGGATTCAAAGAGTCTCCTCATAGATTCTTCAAATTCTGTTTGTTCTTTGCCTTCATACAGTCTGTTGAGAGACACATTGGGTTATCCTTTCAGAATCAGAAAGTTTAATAGTTCTAAATGTACCAGATATAATATTAACTGAAAAATATATTTAAGTTGATCCAATATTATGTACATAGATATCTCACCAATGCTATTCACTGTATTGAGTAGAAATTCTTCAGCTTGACCACAACTTAAGCGTTTTCAATTTTTTTAAAAAGCCTCTAAAGAGTGACACCTCCCAGACTTCAGCATATAAAAAAAGTCATTTCACTTTCAAAATGCCTTATACGCAAAAAAAAAAAAAGTAATTGTGATTTCTTTCTGCAACAACTGAGCTACTCTAGGATATTTCTCACATATTATCACATTGTTTCTTTCCTCTACTGTTTATGGCCACTTTTTCAAACAGGTATTTTTACTGTCCCCAGTAACCAGTCTGCTTTTTGAAAAAAGTCTCTACTTGATGCTTAAGTTAAAAAATGCATTTAAATTAAGCTCACTCCAATTTTTCTTCATTCTCTGTCCGAAAGTTTGAAACTTACACATTATCTCTCCTGTGTTGTTCATAGTAGCTATTAATACTAAATACTGATTACATAAACTGTAAAAAACACTGCTGTCACAGTAAATTAGTTACCTGAAACAGCTGTCAAAAGTCAAAGAAAAACAAGCTAAGAAGGAAGCCTAGGCAACAAGAGAAGCCTGAAAAGTGTGTAGGATAACATGAACTAAATGCTGCACCTCCGAGGTATTGCCTTCTCTACCAGAAGAGGAAAAACCCCTCTTTTTAAAGTCCTGTATTCCAGTGTCACACGCTTTTCTTTTCAACTTGAAACTGAAGTCCTTAAGAGAACTAAAGGCAAATTGAGAGCTCCTGTCTACAGCAAGGAAAAATCAAAACTGCTATTCATACGGTGACCAGCAAGAAGCTCTGAGGAGGAGAAAACACAGAGGTTAACTATACAGGCCCATGGCCTCTGCACTGTTTTAGGTCAATGGTTTTCAACAAGACTTAAATCAGTTATTGGAAAGGAACCCCAAGATCCAAAACACTGGCTTGAGGGGAAAAAATAATTATATATACATGTATACAACACAGGTGATGCACACTACTTGAGGTACATTCCTACTGAGGTGTGATAGCTGTATAAAAAATGCATACCAGAAAAACTTGGATGTGAAAGGCATCAAGTAAGTTTTAGTACAAGCACACTTACATAATTATTATCTTTTAATTATCTTATTAATTATCAAGTGGTATTTTAGGAGCTTGTGTTTTGATTAACTGATCTACAAGTTTTTTTAATCATACTGGAGATTGTTGCATGTGAGGGCTATTTAAAGTTATTTTTCAGTGAGAATTAAGTACATGTAAGTTGTAACAATGTGACTATCTCAGTCTATTTATTAAAGTTATTTGGCTAATGCACTGACACAGCTTTTATTGACTATACAACATCGCTACAAAAATAAATGAAGTTTCTTAAACCTATTTTTTTATGCAAGTAGAAATTTGAATCTTTCTTGATTAAACCTGTAGGGCAAGGAGGAAGGCAGAAACATCACACAACATGAATTAAACATGCTTCTTAAATTTACACCAGGACTAATTTAAGCCAGGTGGAATGACAATTCTATTTCCTGACATATCATCTAGCTTCCAATTAGACTCAACTTTCTGTGTTAAATTTCAATTAAAATCACTTTTTGTGAAAGCAATTTTTAAAAGATGATTAATCATTTCCTTTGGAAACTATTTCATCACAACAGTACACGTGAACTTCACCACCGAAAATAACCTTAGGCCAATGAAAATATTTCATGTTTTCAGAGTCTGTATTATGTAAACCTTTGGCTAATATATATGACCTTTCTACAAAATGTAGTCAGTGAATAAACAGCTGCAAGATGTCACCCTAGTTCAGCTGACTGGAGTAAAAGAATTTTTGCTTTCATTACTTCTCTCTTACTTCAACAGGATTGAATGAATGCAAATTAAAGTAGAACTTGGTTATCTTCAACGTATCTGCCTGACAGGATAAAAAGTTTCCCATTTTACATCTAACATGAGAAGTCATTAATTCATCTCTTTCCTACACAATTTTCACTTTGTAATGTCTCTTACCTTTCAACAAGGCATCTTAGTTTCTTAAGCAGCCCATCAAATTAATAAGAGAACGATCTAAAGATCTCTCTCAGCTCTATTAATTCAAAATATTTGCCTCGAAGAAGGCTAATCTCAACCTTTGAAAGTACTTTAATCGTAAATCCTAACTTTTCTCATAGGAAGAAAACACATTAATCCATTTTTTTTCCATATTTTCTTCTTTTTCATGACTAGCCTGACAATAAGAAGTTGACTGCAAAAAGTTAGATCACAACAGCAATAGATGGATATACAGTATCACGTGATTTTTTTTTTCCACTGTTTGGTTATTTTTGCCAGAGGCTACCATTTGCAAGAGCTATTACAGCCTATAATAACTGTCCAACTGAATTAGAGTTTCAGACCTCCAGTGAAAGCATTTATAGGGAAAACTAAAGGGAGTAGATATGTATAGCTCATCACTTGAATATGCAATATATTGCAATAACCTAGTTTACTACAGACTGTCCAAGGCATACTTTTTGCTGACAGTTAATACTAGGGATTAAAATGGAGACCAAAGTTCTCCTGGCAACAAAGCCCTGCCTTCTGACCTTCATCCATACAAGAAGTTTTCTATAATCCTCTACACAATGCTTCCTTACCCAAAACTTTAAGTGTCCTTTTCTGCCATGAGACCTATTAAAAAGATTTAAAACTAAGCTTTTGAACTACTAGCTATATTTTATACACATGAGCACCATTTCCTTCCTTATACAGGTTTTCACCTTGTTTATCTGTATCCATCTATAAATACTAAGGTCCTAGAGGCAAGAATGTTTCTAAGGGACCATCTGTTATGGTTTGAGAAACGCACAACTATTTATTGTCATTTAGACAATTATTTATCACCCAATGATCCCTCCCCTCCCAGAAAGGGGAATCGGGAAAAACAAGGAAATCCGAGGGCTGAAAATATATACAGATTTAACAAAATAAGACTAGATGATTAACATTAATAATGCTAAAGAACCAATATTGATCCTAGTACCAATATAAAATACACAAGGATTATACTCAGCCAACTCTATCAGCAGGAAGCTGTGCACTCCCAGCAGTGGATAGCAAATGTTGGACACCGAGAGCACTACGGCTTCAGGAGGAAGGGAAGGCCTCAGAGGCCCGGCATGGGGGCAAGAAGTTCTCTGGATCGCAGACATCAAGAAAGAGAGAACTTTGCAGCAAAGTTTCTAATTTATACTGAATGTGACAGTCATGGTACAAAATAATCCTGTTGGCAGCTTGTTGGCAGCTCACTCCTCCACGTCCCTGCACCTGGCTAAACTCAAAAACACTGAGACCTTGAATCTCACTTACCATAGCTAGCTATAAAGTAAATATTTTCACAAATTCAGACACTAGAGTCCTCTAAAAGTGCAGTTTTCCCATGCATTAGAAATTAGCCTTGTGTTGCTTAAGCCAGGACACTATCTACCAGCAGCAAATAACTTCTGAATCTACTCCTACTTCAACGAAAATTTCATAATGCATCAAATATGCTTAAATTTACAAAACTATAAACCTACATGGATTTTCTGGAAAAAAGGGGCTGTGCAGTAACAGAGAAAAACTGTATTAGAGCTCCCACTGAGCAAGAGACAGATACAACACCTTCCTGTGCTGCTGACTGCCAACCACAAACATAGCATCCAACCACTTAGCCTACATATAGTCCTGAGTTCGCGACTGCGTATCTTCAGCCATGTAGCAGAGGGACAAAAGAACAAGTATTAGGGTGAAACCAGCTAAGGATAAATGGAAAAAGATGAAGCATAAAAAAAGACAAGAAATGGGATGTGGATGGGATCTGTGGGACATGGTGAGAGTCCTTACAGGCTAGGGGAGGAAATGGGGGATACAATTACTGTAGCGTAGTTTTTCTCCTTCCAGCTTTCATGTCCTTCATTCTCCCCATTGCCTTTTCCCTTAAATCTGAATACTGCTTGTAAATATTACACCTCATCTGTCCGGCTGAGCTATACACACCTAGTCCATTGAGTCTTCCCTATAAATTCCTTAACTGGAGATCTGAAACTCTAAATTCAGTTAGACAATGATTACTGAAAATTACATTGTTCTATGTACAGTCTGAGCTGCTGAACACCATGAACTCAAGGACAAGCATCAAGCTTCAAGCCATCTGTCGCAATGTTTGGCTATCCATTGGTCTTCGGCCAAGACACATGACAAAGAAAAATCACTCTTGAAAATGGCTGCTATTACTAAATACATCTCTGAAACTTACACTGCGAACTGAAAGGCAGATTTTTTTAAGATTCCCTCTCCAAAAAATATCTCAGCAATGCCTGTACGTTAGGCCAGTTGCCAGCTTTTATGTTTTATTCGTGAAAAACAAAAAATACAGTTCTATTCTGGAATCCATTTTTTCTATTTCTCAGGTATACTTCTATTTCTGATACTGTACTGGTAGTTAAATGGCAACAGCCTGAGTACTTACTGTGAAAATAACGTCCTTGATCTAACAATGAACTTGAAAACATATTCCAGCGCTTTCAGAGTTCTTAGGATAGGTTCACATTGCTCCCCTCTGCTGGAGGTATCCAAGTAAGTCTTCAGAACAGTCATTAGTTTCCTGAAGTTAAAAAACATTTTAAAAATATCCTTTTTTTAAAAATTAACTTCTCTAACTTGTTTGGCTACCCTAAATAAATGTTTACGCTTAGTCAAGCGCACACAACAAAATATACTGCATGTATTTTTGCATTTATGTTGCACAAATTCTATCAGTACAAACAAACGAGGAGTAAGTTCTTAACTGCACAAGCAAGAAAGCAATCGGAAATCTCAAAACAGCAGCATAACTCCACAATTCTGGAAGCACTTTTATGGAAGTTTGCAATATACATGCACAAGCTAGCAAAAAATGTTACTTCTGCCTACCTACATTAAGCAGTGATTAAACACCACTACATGCTCTAAATTAGCTGCATGTAAATAGTAAAACATTCTGGTACGCAGCAATATCTGATTAAAGTATTTATGTTATTTAAACACTGCCTTGCTTTCCAAGGTGACTTTTTTTTAAATACACCTGCTAAAAAAGTGTAAAGCTCATATAAAAAGAAGTCCTTTAATTTATAGTTACATTTTCATCTTGAACCATTAAACTAATATTAAAGTTGTAATCTTGATCTTAATATAGCCATAAGAAGAACTAAAATCAGGATGGTTAGGGTTTTTTTTTTTTTCTTGCATCACTACGAAAATGGAAACCTACCATGCCCTACCCTAAACAAAGAAAACCAACCAACAAAAACCAAACTAGCACTTGCATGTTGACAAAACTTAACAGTTCGCCAACTGGAGTGACAAAACATTAGTAAGTAATCACTATATTTGGAACATACTGGCATGCAAATAATACCTCCAAGAACTGCTTGCTACTGCACAGAATATAGATACATATGTGCGTGTATGCACGTGCATCTCTATCTGCGTAACTAAAAGACACATCCTCAATCCCACTGCACTAGCCTAACTCACATTACAGGACCAAAATATGCTTTCAGCCTCTCAGTCTTCTGGGCACTCATCCTGTTTCTGTTTAGCCTTTTTAATAGCTCCTGTGAATTCACAGCTTTGTACTGAGTTGGAACAAAATTTATCCAACATGTATGCAAGGGCAGTCCACTCTATGTCCCTCATCTGTCAATGTTAAGTCCTCTCAGAGCTCTATAAAGCTAAATGCAAATGGATGACTAAGTAGTAACTGAATAAATATCTAACAGTTTGGCCAAAATACCATATCATAATATAGTCATACTATGTCTGGGACACAGTATCTCCTTCGTAACTACGAGTTAGGCCACCTATAGATATTTGTTTATTTCATAAATGATTCTTGAAACAGAGTGCATCTTCCATGATGTGCATGGAGCCAATGATGCCAAGTAAACTCATGATTTGGGGAACAATCAAACAATATTTTGCCTCTGCCACTTTGATTAAATCATCAGAAACTCCCAGCAAAGGTAAGCCTTAGAAATATTTTAAGCAAATAAGGCTGTCCTGAGAGGTTCCATACCCAACCTTCTCTTCTTTCGCAACAATATAAAGCATTAAATTACACATGCTTATTACATATGGAGTGAAAGAGGATTAAAGAAGAGCACATAGCTTGCACTGGAGCTTTCTGAGCTCAATAATGTTAACTTCAAATTTCCTAGAATGTGAGAAAGATAGATTGTGCGCTACTGCCTTTCAATTCTAGCAAACTCATGTTCTAATGCATGATCTGCATGACATTTCCTGTTGAGTTGGAACCGATGCAAATTCATCACAGGACACTACAAGATATCCTCAACTATTCCAAACCTTCAGCTAAGGTCTTCCATCTATTATTCATATCCCAAATTAAATTTCTGCTTCGATCTGGCACCCCGTTAAGCTGCCAGAACAAGACTTTAAGTAGATGAAAAAATACATCTATCATGTCATAGCACTTCCCCAAGATCAGCACTAACTGAAGATGTTATCTTTCTTCATAATTCAAAGCAATTTTATCCTACCATCATCCGCAAAACCCTTTTTTAAATAAAGTAGGAAACCAGTATTAAATTTACTGTATAACACATCTCTACAGTTTTTATTCTCTTCTATGAATCCATGTCTTTCCATCTGGGTGTTATCTGGAAGCTCCAAGAATAAACTTAAAACAAACAAACAAAGGCAAAACCAAAAAACCCAAAAAACCAAAAGGCCGTCCACCTGCCCACTGGCATGACCATTAAACAAATAGTAATAGTCCCAGTTCACAGCAAATCACATAACAAATACAAAAATTTCAGTTCACTGCACTGAAACCCTCCTGGTGCAACATCAGTCTGTGAACTGCATATGAAGACTTGACAGTTCCCAAAGAATTTTTTTCACCATGAGTTTGTTTGCTGTGAAAGAATATGTGGAAATCTAGGTAAGTGTGTTAAGGACATCCTTGAGCCCTCACTTAGAGCATTTCAGGTTAAGGCCAGGAACGTAGCAGGAGAGACTGTACAGCAAAGTCTCTTAACAAATTTGACAGGGTACAGGTGAAGTGCTCAGACACAGCAAAATTCAGACAAGAGAAAAATGAATGCCAAAGAATCATTTAACCCCAAGTCAATTAACTCTACTTAAAATCACATGTGTTTCTCACAGCGAGGTTTGTTTCCAGATAAGCAAACACGAGCATCAAAACAACAGTCATAATTAATTACATCAGAAAAGTCACAAACAAGGTTTACTTTTTTTCATGTGATGGTGGAGGTTTAGAAAAAAAGAAAAAGGAAGAGAAAATAAACTTACTTGTATGCCAACGTTGCACTAAAATGCTGCTGGATATACGCTTCCAAAACGGTATTAAAATGTTGAAACTTACGGTCTGCAATGAGTCCTATGATATATATCTAAACAGAAATAGACATAATAAGCATTTTTCATTAAGTCACATTTTAAATTTAGGTATTAGTCTTCTGGAATATTTTTGATAATCCACTATTTAAGAGTTTTTAAAGAAACTGGATTTTCAGTCAAACAGTAATAGTTTATCTGTTCTGTAGATGAAATTTTAAAACTAATTCCCTGAAATAAATGAATTGATAGCTCATTCAAAATTATAGTGTTCTTTGACAAATAATATCCTTCAGTGCTGATTCTTACCAGTGCATCAAAGACAAGGATGTCATACTCATTACTGTGGGAATGTTCCATCATGATATTAAACAGGGCATCCAGCGTATCCTGGAGAAACTATAAAACAACATGAAATGACAAACTGGCAACCAATTCAACTTGAAAAATCTCACAAGTCCATTTTCAGATAGCAGACTTGCTTTCCCTCGAGGTAGAATTTTAAAGGCCTTCACTGAAACATCACTTATATTCAAAAAACACTTTTGAGAAATTAGGGTCTAGTTTCTTTAATTTTAAGAACCTACACCCTCAGATGCATGAGAAATCAATAATACATGTTTAGCTTAAAGTGTATGGAAAAGCTAAAAATATTATAACAGTGACGTAACTATCTAAAACTGCATTCCTACTTCCTTAGTGATACAGGTCAATAGTTGCTATTTTTGCATACACATCAAGATTAAAAACACATTTCATACTTCTGTGATCTGATTCAAAGCCCACTTTAAATTAAAGAAAAGCATTCCCGTGACCAAATCTTTGTTTGTCTGGAAAAAAAAAAAATTCTATTTTTATTTTTTTTAAGTTCTCCTCTCTCCTCCTCTCAACAGAGAGATCTAATGCTTATATTTAGAGAGTAACAAAAGTGTAATAGACTCCTAATCTGAATGCTGGAGTCTGACACTTTCCAAAATATTAACAAATTTTTATTCATACTATTATTAAATGAACAAAGAACTTCATTGGGTATATGATACACTTTTTTTTTAATAACAACATGTAAATTAATACTAAGAACTGTAAAGAAAGCACGAGGAATTATTTGTAATGTTTCAGATAGACAAAAACAAACAGTTGAACAGAGATTGTGGAAAATATTAAAATATTTTACCATTACTGCCTTCACATCCAGCAAGTTTTTAAAATAACATTTTCCGTTCACATTCAAAATAAAGTTTTCCTTTGACATAAGCACCTGACCAAACCAGGAATGACTCCAAATAATAGTCTTGATATTGAATTCTCCATTCATGCACTAAATTTCCAGGAAAATAAAACAATAGAAAGGAGAAAAGGATCCTAATAAATTAATTATCAGTGAAAGCAGGGAAATTTGACCAGTAAACCTGCAAATCTCCATAGCCTAACAGTAGCCAACACATGAGATGTTTGTGAGTAACAGGTAGAAAAAAAAATGGCTAACACTATGAAGAATCCTGTCCAGCTCCTTATTTCTCCTTATTCCCTCTAATGAAAAGCTTTGCTCATGTCTTTTGCAAATTATTCCTAACAAAGGCATTACACTGAATGCCACTCCTAAAAAAAAGTATAATTTACAGGCTTCTTTAAGTTCCCGTTTACTGTAACTGACCCTCCAGTTTCTGTTTCATTTTGAAACTACATAGCATTTTTTCTGCCGTGGCATAAGGGGATGTGAAGAGTAACTATTATTAGAACATACATAAAGATATACCTTCACAACTTCCTCTCCATCCACAATCTTCAGTTTTTCCAGGTTCTCCTGAAGCAGCTCTGGCTTCATACGCCACTTCAAGAGACCTAGTAAGCCCACTAATAAAAAAATAAAAGGACAGACATTAAAATTTAAAATGCTATTTATCATTTGTGCAAAAGTCTTCTTTCTAAAACTTCTCCTTGTTTAGAAGATACATACCATTCTGAGTTAACTTGGTAGAACAAACAAGAGTTGAAATATAAAATGCATCTCGTGAGCTTACTGAAAGCCCCCCTACAATACTTGAGTTCCTGACTATGGTCGCTCCTTTATTTTCTATGTGTTGACGTGTAGAAGGTAGTGTCAAATAAGCACTAGCATCCTCCATTTTTTTACTTTCCCCCTGAAAAACAAGATTTGATTTATGACATATTTCACACCACTGCACTTAAAAACAGAATTATTGTGTACTTTGTACAAAAGTAAACAAAAAGCTATGTTTCTATGGAACAGGTATTTTTCCCTCCTCTATTTCACCAAGTTGCATGCCACAACCCTCACAGATTTTTATGTCTTAACTGCATGCACTAAAGGATAAAGAATACCCAAGTCCCAGCATGGCTCGTACAGGTAAACCAAGAGTCAATGTTAGTCAGCAAGAAAGGCTGCAATGAACATGTAGGGAAAATGCTACACTGAAATTATAAAGGTATGCGTTCTAAGGTGCAGTAAGGAACTATGAGTGGTGACACCACTGGCAAAGCAAAAGAGCGAGCAGATCTCTCATTAAAATAAAAAAGGTCAATAGCTACAGAATATAATAGACTATGGAGCATCACCTTGAAGACTGTACACAGGACACAGACAACGTAGTCTGCACACAATTTAAGAACAGAAAATGAGTCTGAATAGGGAAAGAATAGCAGCACTATTCTGGTATCCCCATTATAACTTAATATTTAGATCTTTAATATAAAATTTCAGGACAGATCAGGACATGGTAAGATTATATTCTAAATTAGACAATATGCTGCAGTAACTAACACAGATGTTATGGAATTTATGCTTTTTAGTAGAACAAATAGTACAAAAACAGAGAGACAACAGGTATTTTTCCCTCCTCTATTTCACGAAGTTGCATTCCACAACCCTCACAGACTTTTGTGTCTCAGCTTTTGATTCATACTGAGGCCAGAAAAGCAGTTTTTAGACAAAGACAATAAAAGTCATATTCCTCACTCTGCAGGGAATATAATTTTTCTTTAACAAAACTACTCAAGAAAATTTCCCCAATGAGTTTACGAGCCGTCATTTAGACCTACAGTATCATGACAGATCTGACTCAGGTGCAGACCCTTAGCCTACAATTATGCATAAACAAGGAGTTACAAAACCCATAATCTAGAATAATTTTCTGAAGTTTTGGGTTCATGTCTGATTCAATGACTGTAGGTGTGCAGTCTTTACTCCTATCAAACAAGAAATAAGGTTGAAAATTGACTATAAAGAGACCTAGACACACCAAAGGCAAAATCCTTATGTAGCAAGACAGACAGCATTACTAACTTTTATGATTATATCAAGCTTGCCTAATAATTACTTCTCAAAATTTCTGGAACCAGAAGAAAATCCTGACTTCCTCTTTTTGAGACAATGTAGACAGACAATGGGGAAGAGACTTGAAAATTTCATCCAAAAGTGTCTCAAAAAGATTCAATGCCTGAAGGCATTGAAAATAAAATACAATATTTAAACTTTGCCATTTTCAAATTACTTATTTTGAGAGACCAGATGTAGGACTGTTTAAAACACTTACAGCTTACCATTACCATGTTTAATTCTAGAATAGGCAAACATATGTCAGAAAAATCTGTCTCTCTCTCCTAAACATAAACTAGGTCAACTCAGTTTAGCATTTGTCATCTATGCTATCACTTCAGGAAAAAATAGCAGGTTGATGCAGTAATGAATTACATGGAATTTCATAACCAATATTAACCACACAGTCACACAACGTAATCATTGCTTTCCTTCCAGTCTAAGTATTTATTAATGTTGATACCAATGAAGAGAAGAAAACTTATACAGTGCCATTAATCTTTGTTGGACCACCTAAACAACTTGATTTATTTGTATGCATCTCACTTGCCATTAATGTTATGGCAAACTAGTTTACTGAAAAGAGCACTAAGAAATACCTAAAATAAAATTTCTTCTGTATTGGAAGTGATTTCTGGTTCTTAGTTCCTGCTAGACAGTATTCTCCAAGGAAAAACAAACAAACAAACAAACAACAACCTTGAAACATCTGTTCCCTGCTTCAGTTCACAAAGTCAAAAATGCTACCTGTGTCCAATCAGGGATAGCCAAAACTGTTCTTCACATCCAAAATCAAATTCCTGAAACTTTCACTTATGCATCTCAGTAACTACACACAGCAGATTCAAATAACCAATTGCCTAAGATGACATGTCCTGATTATTCATGTGACAAAGATTCTAAATTAATCAAAACAACACTTTTCCCTCCTTTAGCAAGAATAATTGTACACATCCAGGTACTGAGCTTTAGCATGACTTCCTCTATGGTACAGAAGACCGAAGGCACAAACTTCTGTAAAAATAGTAGGAAGACTAACTGTCTCTCATTGCTCTTAGATAATTAGATGCTCTAATTAAAATTTAGAGCAACATTTACTGACCATAGAACAAGTTACATTTTTTTTTGTTCAGATTAAAACTGTAATATTTATCTTTGACGGAATAATAAAATAGAGTTAATCTAGCACTAAGAAAATAAACAATACAGTCAAAGATAACAATATGAAAAAGGTGTCTCATGGGGGAAAGAAAGGAAAAAATTGATCCAATACCTTTAGGACTAACAAGTCATGGATGCCATCTTGAAGAGTTGTTCCATCCTCCTTCATTAGTCTTATGTAGGCCATTGCAAAATTCTTTTCTCCTTTATCTTTAGCTGCAAAACAAAATATTTTCAGTTGACTATCCATCAATTAATTAAGAGTCACTAAAGTAAAAATTCCCTACTTACACTCTTGAGATGACCTGTGTCGGAACATGAAACGCAGATGTATCCTTTGCATATCTTCAATAGGAACTGCTACCTTTTGTAAAATCAGAAAATAATTAACAGAGCTGGGGGAGGGGTTTTCACCTGTAGTGAACCTCTATTTTTGAATAAGCACCACTTCTACTGGCTCCATAATGCCTTTTACAGACTACTGAGCCTGATCACAGCATCAGAAGTGGTGGCTGATAAGCAATTATCTGTTAGACTTCGCTCACAGTCTAGCACCACCATAGAAATAAAGCACTGAACACAGGTGCTTGTATGCTAGAAAATAAGTATACTGCAGTCTTATTATTTTATTATTTAAGCATATGCAAGACCCCTGCACTGTGAAAGTTCCACATTTCATACACATAAATTGATGAGCAATTTAATAAGCAGGTGAAAAAGGTAAGAAAATAGTGGCAAAATAAATATATTTTTATCATTAAATTCAGTCTCAAAGCCTTGAGTAGAATACCAGAAACTCGTGACTGCTTTATTCTTAAGGCAGCATACCTATGTATAACAAATATGCAACAAATAAGGCCAACTGCATTAAAAAAGCACAATTTTTTATATTATCAACTTCATAGTTCTAAACTCTGAAGACTTGTACTCCTTTGTGTTCACTCACAACTAGCAAGGCTGAGATATGCTTAAGAAGAATCACTTCTAGAAGCTTCTAAGCATTTTCTAACCAAAGAGATGAAAGCTAGATTAGATAGTTATTGGTGTGTCTCTACAGGAATCCAAGACAGTTTTCTCTCTCTAAAATGGTAACATTGGGGGGGTGGGGTGGTGGTGTTGGGTTTTTGTGTTGGGGGGGTTTTTTTGTTTTTTTTTAATTATGCAATTGAAGCTCCTTGTCTCCATTGTTTCACTGCAACAGAACAAGCGCAATACTTCATTTTTGATGTGATGTGTTAGGACATATGGATATTTAAGATGACCTCATTTGTTTTGCTGAACAGAATCTTCACATCATTTTCTAGGTCACATTTTAAGCCTCAGTAATCATATATGTCCAATAAGTGATGTATGACTAAGGCTTCCTCCTTCTAGCTGTATTCAGGACCAAGTTATTTTTTTAGGAAAAGCTGATGCTGTGCAACTTTTCTGTGTGAGGTACCAAGAAATTAAGAGGAAAAAAAGCAAGTGAAAAGTATCTACACCGTACCTTTAAAGTTTCCATCCACCGTGGCTGTTTGACCTGATAGTACAGAACGGATCTATATTCACTCACGGGTTTGTCCCCCGCTCCCAAACAAACAGCATTCTTGCAAGAATAAGGGAAAAACCAAGTGGTTAGCGCCTCATTAATTTCTGTAAATCTTTAGGACTTGAGCAAAACCAAACAACGAGAGCCCCCCACCCCCGGCAATCCCGCCCCCGGCTGCGGGCAGATTTACCTCAGCGCACCGCCGAGGCCTGCGCCGGCCCCCGCCAGCTTTACCCCTCATCGAGGTACCATGACATGGCGGCCGCAGCGCTCAGGGCCAGGCCAGCACCGAGCTCCCCCGGCCTTCGCCTCCCGCCCTCAGCCGCCCAGCCCGGGCGCCCCCGAGCCCCCACACCGCCTTCACAGCGGCGGGCGGGTAAGTGAGGCGGTCTCCCCCGCTGCTTCCTCGCAAACCGCCGCGGCGGCTGGGAGCCATGAGGAGGGCCCTGGGGGCTGAGGCAAACCTTTCCCCGGGTAACAGGCCCGACCGCCTGGGCCAGGCTGCCCCAGGGCCCTGCGCGGCTCCAGCTGGGAGCCTCTGGAGATACTCCATGAAAGCTACGCGTTCAGGGCCAGATTAATTGTGGAGAGTGAAGACCTGTCACGAGCAAGCAGCGTTGAATACGGATATAGCATCATTCAAAATAGAGTGAGTTTTACAGGGGTTACACAGTGGGCTCTAAGAAGAGATGGGTGCTGAAAATACATAGGCTCGATTCTCTTCTCAAACTGACAAACTTAAGGAGCCAAGGCATCATCTCAAGTAGTAGAAGAAACACACAAAGTAAAAGTGATCTAGCTGCATTATTCCACTTATTTCTCCACTTACTTTAAAACTCTATTCTAGCAGAATGTCACGAGCACTGGGCTGCGTGCCTGAGGTGACTTCCAAACTAAACGTTGTAGAGGTACTGACAGCATCCCCTCCTCCCTTTTTTCCAACATTTAGAATTTAACATTCTATGATAGCTATCAGAACTAGCACAGATCCAACTTAAAGTTTTGATCAAGTTCAAAATTTGTAACCTAGGAATTCAGTTTCTTTCTCAGCCTACATCCATCTTTCCTAGCTGACTGCAGTTGAGGATTGTACACTCAGAAACTGGTAATGCTCATAATTGATGAGGCAAGGTCATTGACACCAGGCATCAGACATGAAACTGAAGCACAGGAAAGAAGCAAACATTAAGTCTCCACTGAAAGCACAAATTAAACTAATCCTATATAGGCTACACTAACTACTGCAAAGGTGACATTTTCCTGCTTAAAATCCAGTGTATCTTAGATGTCTGTTTTGATCACCAGGATACCTTGTGACAAGAAGGCTGTGATGCTGATACCTGAAGATGATTTGTAACGTTTGGTCAGAGTGATTTAACTGCAGAAAGGTATGTCTCATCTGCCTGAATGGAGATCTTTCAAGGTTTACACACCAATTTGTTTGAATGTATTCTGAGACAAGGCCTTTTATTTGCAACAGTAAATCCAGTGCTAGGTATTCAGCTGAAACTAGTTTGATACCTAAACAGATCCAACCAGTTTCCTGTATAGTGACCATAAACCTGTTTTGATTCATGGATAATTAGAAACATTGAAATTAATATAAATTCATGCATTTGAAAGTTTATTGGTATTTATTTATTTTTTGGAGGCTAAAAGGGAAAGGTAGTTACTTTTGTTACTACTTGCATTCAAGAACATTTCAATTAATTCCTCAAAATTGTTGCTTAAACATGTCTAAGGCATGTTACCTACAGAAAGCAGGCATGATTTGAACATATATTTCAGATCATAGACAGCATGACAAATTCACTTTTTCCTGGTATTTGGAGAAAGGATGCATCTGCAGAACCGAACATACATAATATTGGAATGAAAGATTTAACGCGTTGCAATAGGTTAATTTCTTTACGTAATACTTTGGTATATGTATTTTAAGCATACTAGCTGTGAATAGACAGAGTAGAGGTTGATGAAGTAGATTTCTCAAGAGTTAACTTCAGTATATGCAAGGCATGTGGTTGTTTTCACAGCTATAGGTACTGTTTTGTAATCAGGGTTAAAATTTGTTGCATGGATTTAAGCATTACATAGGTTTAGGATTTTCTCTGGTCAAGCTTTAAAGTTATATTTTAGGTCAAGCAATTAATTGTAGTTCATAAACACATTTCAGCAAGTCATGAATCACAATGACTTACTCCATCTTTATTTTGTCTCAAGAAGCACAGTTATTTCATCCTCTTGGTCACATTACTGATTTAGTGAACGGTATAAAGATCAGAAAAAGAAAGGCCCAAAATCCCCCTGAATACTGAACTATTGCTAAAAAGCCCTGAGGAAAAGACAAAAATTCCTCAAACCAGAAATAGACAAGCAATAAGACACTGAAAAATTTATGTTGCACATGTACAGCGTCCACACTCATCTGTTGTCACTAATTTAGTTATGTGCCATGGACTTAATTCAAGGGTCAATGACACAGTCTTCCTGGCACAAATGAAGGGTTTGTTATGTAGTAGAAGTGGTACTTTAACATTTTAATGTGCAAATTGTATTCCTCTGGGAATTTCCACAGGAAAAACCCTAGAGTAAGAACACAATAATTGTCAGAAACAGCATTTGTTCCTTGGCACAGCTAAAATAGGTCATTCAATGTTATGTCTCTTTATAGTTTTATACAAGACATTTATAGGACTTAAATAGATATGTTACTTTAAACATCATAAAACTTATCAGTCACAAGATGACACAAGTGAGGGAACTGCAAGTTTTTGTACAATTTTATAAAAAATTTTAAGAAGTTTAAGGCTTACTTCTAAAGTGCAGCTCATGTTTCTATGTTTGTCATACAGAAAAAAGAAAACTTACTGGCATCACTTTTCCTTCTTCATCACAGACACACATTATCACTTCCACATTTCTCTGAGTTGTTTTATTGTATTTATCAAAATCTCCATACAGCAATGTAATATAAATGTCATTTCTTATATCTCCTAGAAAAGAAATTGAAAGATTAAAAATCAATGAAAATGCTGTGAGAGCACAGAGTCAACTGAAATTCACAAGAGTGCCTCTTTTTCTGCAGTGAAACAGGAAAAAAATGTGTTATTTTCCATCTGAATTTAAATTTTCAGCTGTTACTCTTAGCTAAGACGCTATGATGTGATATTAAAAAAAAAAACAAATGGGAGTTCTCACCGACTTGAAGCAATTCGCGTCGTGCACTGACACCTGCTGGTGAGGTGACAGATGATGCCATTACTGATTCCCGCCCCCTCCCGCCCCGCCTCCAATACACAGCTCTCTTTCTAGAGGGAGCTTCATGTTTTAATTTTCTTCTGTGAACAAATTAATATGACTTTTAAAAGTATCGAGATTTGACTTGAAGGGTTGGGGGAGAGGGCTGTATGTTGTCCATTTTTAAAAAAGGAGCACTGCAGACAGTGAGCAACTTTAATTGGAAAGTATCACAAATCCAAAAAAATCAAGATATTGTAAACGTGTGTTTATTATTATTATTAAAGGAAATTGATAAGATACAATAAGTTTAGTTCAAAATTCAAGTAAGCATCCACCATAATCTGCTTGGAAGTCAAGAAAGCTTTGTACAAGGAGCTGGGATTATCCTTCACTGTCTTGATTTTATTTTTTCTGCTTAAGTACTAGAAAATACTTTCCAAGGATTTTGCTATTTTATCTAAGCCTCTAATATTGGAACAAAACTTGCCATGTAGAGTGAATTCTAAAGAGCCTCTCCATTACCCATTACAGAATTAAGTAAATAAGGATGCAGCTGATGCTCAGTAACCTAGGCAATGAAAAACAGCATCCATTCCTATTACAGAACAAAGCACATCCTACCTGGCATGATTATTTCAGGAAATCCTAGCTTTCTAGCAACAACTGTGGTTCTGTCTACAAGATGTGGATAGTCCTTTCTAGTTTGAGTCACATCTCCAACAAGCATTTTCACAGTTACCCAGAGACCTATTAAGAGGGGGGAAAATATAAAAAGATTACATTTATGGTAAGGAAAAAAAAAAAAAAAATCTGTCTTCAGATCATTGCCTCTTCTACCCACCAAAACAGTGACAAGAATTCACTTCCCCTGCTTTTTGTAGCTGAAAGTAAAAGCTCTGTAACCCAAAACTGTAGCTGTGAAGTTAAATTGCCTCTACGGTTCAGCAACAAACTCATGATTCTTCACTTCCAGCTTCAAAGTTGACTCACCTCCATGCCAATGCTACAGCTCTAACATAAAAACCTTTCTCTAAAGCATAAACAATATGAAATGAAGTTCCACAATAATAAAAAAAAAAAAAGAAATATCTCCTTTACCTTGTCCACCACTGTCTCCTTTTGATGCAGTGACTTTGCTTAGGAGACTGTGTAGAAAGTCATTCTCTGCCACTACCCTGCAAGATAAAGAACAATGTCTACTAGGAATTAAGTGCTAAATATATCAAACACCATTCAGAACATAGATGACAAACAGTCTCAGTCCTCTTTGCAGTACTTGACCTTATTATGATACATTCTGTAACTTCATTATCTCTCACTCTGAGTTGCAGACTACTCACATTAAGCTTATGTGTACACTGAGGTGGAAAAGATTCAGTCAACAACTTTAGGAAAAGCAGTTTGTGACAGACTGGTGATACGAAAGCTTGTAATTTTGTAGGGATTCACAACATGAACGCATTCACCAATACACTAGTCCAGTCCACTTTCCCAGATACAGAGCCTGACAGATTCACGAACTTTGAATTTTTTTTCAGCTACTTTTGAAATTGGAAACAAATGCTTACATAACAAACATGTTGGATCAAATTGTAAATAAGTGAAATAATAAACCAGTGTCTCATACTTGGGTCTTACAGAATTAAGCATATTCTCTATAGTACACAGCAGTACTATGTAAAATAAACAAGTGTTTCCAGTGAATACTGGCATCTCTGCATTTGAACTGCGAGTATCACATCTTTAGGCAGCTGATCTGGCATTGCTTTTGAAGATAAAGTTAACATGTAACAATTCAACTACTTTTTAACTCAAACTCAATTTTTACTCAGACTTTTTCTCAAATTCAAAACAGAATGAAGCACGTAAGTTACTAGTTATCCATACATGTAAAGCTTATTGTTGAATACGTATAACTATTTAACTTAGGTTTTGTTAAATAGGACACGGTACTAGCTGTCTGAAGGAGCACATTCATAGCAATGCACATTCATTTAAGACTTGGCAGAGGTTACAGGCATGTTAAGTGCCTTTTAAAGTGGTAGTTAAATAATTAGCACTATTACAACGTGGAATTATTAAAAGGAAAAATTATTTTTTCTTGAAACAGTTCACAGCCAAAGAGATCTAGAAGTATTTTTGTGCATGTAAAAAAAGATGTCTTTGAGTATCTTACGGGTGAAAGGGAATGAAATGCTGCTTTTCTTCATCACTTTCAGCTTTTCCTTTTATGATATCTGTAATATCCATAACTAGAAGAGTAAAAGAAAATGCATCAAAACATATGATATCATTGCAAAATAGCTCCTCTTATCTATGAATGATGCACATTAATGTTCTTGTGCCTTAAGGCAAATATAGATTTTTCACTAGCAAGCAGTGTAGCCCAATAGGGGTAGATTTGTGGGTCAGAACATTTAGTGCAAAGTCCACGCTACAAACATGACAGCGTGTAAAGGGAGAATTACTTCAGACTAGTTTTGATCTAATCCTGTGAATGCAGACATGAATGCATTGGTGGTGCTTTTGGGACATAACCATTGGTTTTGCTTCATCGAAGGATTTCTCTTGTTATACTCCTCAGTTTGCACTGCATAGCAGTAAGTATGAATTATTAAGAAATTAAATTCAAAAGCACATTTCTGACCTGAACTAAAATGCTAATGTAGGTGCAGTCTTTCTGGACTTAAAAAATTAAATACGGAAGATAGACGATATAGCTATTTTGTATTCTGACTTGTCTTAGTAGAGATTTTATGGTCCAGGCTGGGCAAGTATCACTTGGGCCCTGCTTCAAACGTAGCACAGGAGACATCAGATACCTGCCACTCCAAAAGGCCGCCGTAGTCCTTGTGTGTATTTCTTTGAGTTACTGTCTTTAAGATCCATCCTTCCAACTCGGACTATTTGACAAACTAAATAAATTTTGTCTCTGCTAAGGTCTTTATTTCCAAGATCCTAACATACAAACAAAACAAAAAATTGGAATATTAGTTGGAGAAGATCCAAGTTTTGAAATTTAAACAGGACCTCCAGTAATAAATTGAGCTTCAGTAATCAATGGGGAAGAAAAACCAAAACCAAACCCAAATGGAGTCCACAGAAAAGATTAAAATTTGAAGAAAGTAGAAGGTAAGATAAATAGAGAAAGTAGTAGCAATCAAGAGGTACAGCAGATAAAAAAATATCAAGTCATCAGTAAATTTATGAGACAGCAAATTGATTTGAAGAAAGCAGACTGAAGCATTGTCACTGCCTTAAAGCACTCAACGACTGGTTGGCTTGCTCTGTTTCTAAGATTACTTCTGCTTCCTTCGTCATCTTGCTCAATCTTCAGGAGTTCTGATAGTGACCACAGAGAAGAGACAATCCGATTTGCAAATATTAAGTAAGGTGAACTCTAAAACACTTACTGTGAACACTACTTTAAGGTTGTTGAGCATATCAATTTCCTTTGGAAAGCCTCTGCTCCCCCATCTCACCAAGTAGTTCTCACTGTTTTGAAGATAAATATCTTATTGTCATATGATTTAAAAATTCTTCCCTTCCACAGAACATGAAAAACCACAGCACATAACAAAGGTTGCGTAACAGACAATAGTCTGTGGTGACTGTTTAAATCTCATACCAGACTAAAAAGACAAGAAGAATGCTGTACAAAACACCGTCAGTAAATTTTGAAAAATAACTTGAACATGAGACAGAATGGCACTTTTTTTGAAGAAACAGTACCATCATCAGTCTGTTTGATGGGAACACGCAACAGAATCTTAACTTATCTTTGAATTTATAAGTTACTCCCATTTTGTCCCCTACCCCCTGTTTCAGCACTCTATTCCAGACATCAAAACATTCCCCATCAAGAATAATCTCTTAACTTTGAAACGGTCTCAAGCTTCTCCAAAATTCTAAAGTGTTCAATCCAGGAATTATGTATCAAAATATTAGGGATCCCTTACCCTAGAATTCTTTATTAGCCACTAACAATTAGATCTGTCCACACTTCCCTTTCCTTTTAGTTTTCTTCCTTTAATATCTTTTTTTTTTTCCTGCATTACTAGCACGTTGGCAACTACCTTACTTCATTTTGGCTAGCTCCTTTTGCCACTCTTTGGCAATAAAAAAGAAAGCTTACCTTATAACTGTTAATTTCTGTGGATCATACAGTGACATAAAGAGTTCTGCATCCTCTCCAATTCGGCACACAAAATTCCGCACAAAGACGTATAGGCTGTGGGTGGGGGATGAAGACATTCGGGAGTACGATGCATAATCTGGTTGATCCTTTGACTACTCAGAAGGAGGAAAATCATTAGCTAGCTCCATGAATTAAAATGGTGGGATACTATAGCTTCAGTTTTTATTGTATGTAACAGTTAATCTTGAAAAATTGTAGAAAATTTGGATAAACATACTTGTTTACAGCACATAAGCATTGCCCTGTATATTCTTCTGAAAGACCTTGCTTAATAACGCAGACATTACTAGCAAATAACTTTGTCACCCTCCACAATGCTTCACCAGCGCATCAACATCCTTTTCTACTATGAAGCTAGAAAGGAGCAGGTTGGTTAGAAGGTGCAGAACTGACACAGGTATGAAGATCCCACCTTCCTCCCCTGAGCCTTCACTGTATGCAATGAGATAAAAAGCTCAGGCTGGGTTCATTAAAACACTGCATCCAGAGCAGGGAGCTATCTCCTTGTGCAAATAGTGAAAAAGTTGATGACAGAGATGCCCTAAATCTACCTTTTGCAATACTTAGGGGACATACTCAGTAATATGAGTAAGAACTTCCTTTGTATGGGGTTCTAAGCATATTATCCTTTCCAGGTCAGTATCTCCTTTTAGGAATAGAACAGGGATTACTTTTTTAAGAATATTTCCAAGGAACACAATAGTTAAGCTGTTTCTCATCCCTTCACCTCTAGAAACCTACTTTTCTTGAAAATCTTACATTTACTTTCATTCAGGAGAAAAAAGAGCCAGCTCCTGTATATGAATGTATTTCAAAACCTTATCTCTCAAGATGATCGGGCTGCTTTCAATGGAACTATTCTAAAGTCCTTTACTGGAATTTTGGTAAAAGACTCTGCCCTTTGGTAAAAGATGGGTCTCCTCCAACTTGAGATGCTCTATGAATCTGTGACTTCCATATCTTAGGCCAGTTCTTCAGCCACTGGGTAAGTACAAAAAGGGTGAAACAGTATCACCACTTTTGACAAGAAAGTACTGAGGTATCACTACAGAGGCAAGCTTACAAGTCTGAAGGAGATGATTTTTTAACACAGTAGGATATAGCAGAAGGCCTACTATCCACTTTGTAATGGGGTTTCAGTGTGCTAGGAACACTAGCAAAACAAAATACATTTCTTTGAAGAGGAGACAAATAACACATGCTGAGATCAGGACACAGCTGAGCAGGTTCACTGACTCAGAATCAGCTCCTAATTTCTATCTACATCCCATTTTAACCACCTAGAAACAGCTTAACAATTGATGGCCTAAAGCTCTTTTTATCTATTGTTTGGCTGTATTTTTAAAACAAGGCACAGTCTATTGCAGTCTACCAAGTTTAATTTTCCTTATATTGTCAGTGTGTCATTTTGATGTCTGGGAAGCAAGATTTATTTACTGATGAGAACAACTCATAAGCTGTTTTCCAGTGATTTGTCTTGGGCATTATTGAAGTGTCATGACGGCCCCGCTTTTTTTTTTGCCAAGTGTTTTACTTGCTTTACTGTTTATTTTCTCATCAGTGACAAAAAGAACCCAAAAATCTTACAAGTTCCTGAACAGATGTAATATAGAAAAAGGTCGAGGAAGTGTAGTCTCCTGCTTTCCCTTTTGAAAGATGAAATTTATGCACTCAGCAGCTTTGCTTAGGCATGGTAATTTCTGGTGTCCACAAGATTATGCTGAGTTCACCTGAGTTCCTCTTTAGTAAGCTTAAATTCTTCAGCTCCATCAGAGTTGAACTAAAAAGCAGCAACACACAGCAAACAACTAGTGTTGTCACAAGATTTAAGAGCTTTGGTTAGTCATAGCTTGCAGCCTGAACTCCAAGGGTGTAACTATTCATTATGCGAATCAGCCTATTAAGTAGCCTACAGATGAAATGAGGAGACATATTTCTATTTAGGAATCCAAGAATGGACTTAGAACCAGGTTTAGACACAGGCTTTCAGCCAAACCCACAGCCTGAATCCAATGCACAAATGCAGCTAACTCCATTTGAGGCTTAGCCGTATTTATAACATGGATGTGAATCTACTCTTAGTTCCGTCAGAGGCAAAAGTTTCCAACAACTTTTATGGTAGAAGATTACATTCTTTGACCCTTGTACTGGTTTTTCTTTTTGATTTTAGCAAATGAAGCATTAAGTTTGGCCAGTCATTCCTACCATTTCCTCCTTAATTCGCTCGGTGATTTTATTAGTCGCTTCTTCATGTGCATGAAATAGGCTGATGACACTGGTTTTATCTGGATCCAAGATATTTCCATCTTCATCTCTAACTATGAGATCTAGCTCAAGTATCCTGTGAAAATACAAGAGCATAATGGCAGGATTATTTCTATAAAAATAAAGCTTAGAATGTAATGCACAAGGAGATGTGTCAAGTTTTAAAGCAATAAAATAAGTTTAAATATATGCAACAGTATTGTAGAAAAATTTAACTAAACCCCACGATTTTCTTTTCAAGCTGTTGTACAGTATTTATCTGTTTTTGGAGTTTATAGTAATGTCACCAAAGCATTTAAATGCCTGTCACATAAAATAGATCCACCACGTGCAATGACGTTAATCAGTCTTCATCTCTTTTGCTTTTTAATGTATAATCTTTGTACCCAAGATGGTAGGTTTTTCTTGTTCCCTTCTGCTTTTATGTTGTCCTCTTACTCTCCCAGACTCATTACTTAACTAACTACTATGTGCTGTTCTCCTTTACTCTCATACAAATCATGCTCTTTTTCCTTCTGCTCTTTTTTTTTTCCCCTTCAGCATTCAGAACTCAAGTCTTACCTCCATACATCCTACATATTCTTGCCCACAGTGCCATGGTGTCACCTTAGCCAAGGGATACCCTTTCTTGCCTATCCAGGATCTCATTCCTGCATCCCCCTCTAAAATTTGTCTACTTCATGCCAGACTGTACCTTTCATAATTTCTAAAATGTACTGGCTGCCCTTAGGGCACTGTTAATGTTGTTTGAAGCAGTCTGGATCAGACGGCAAGCCATAGTCATCACCTTACATGATTATCCACAACCTCTTCTGATTCAGTGTTCAATCTCCTCTCCCAGAATAACCCACTCAGCCTCCATTGTCATTCCCCTTTATTCCTTCTCCACAGTTTGGCAAGTTTCCTTCACACATCACAACTCAACGCTATGCTTTCAGGCACTTAAAAATACTATCCAACTTGCATTTTTCCTCTATACAACCCCAAACCATTTTAAACACCCCTGCTCCTCTAAAGGAAGAGGCTTACTGTCTCATAATTTGGAAAGAGTGTGAAAACAAAAGTCCAAAAGCAAAGAAGTGTTAGTGTTGTCTTAATCAGAGCTAGGCTTCTTTGATTGGAGCATTTCAAAGTAAAATCTGTCTTGGAGTGACCATTCAGCTCCAGATACTGTAGCAGGATACACATATTCCCATAGTGTATTCCCATAGTGTTTTCTCGAAGAATACAGTTCATCAGAAATCTGTGCATCCAAGTCACAGTGAACAAGTTAAGAGTTTCGTAACATCTTGTGGTCATTGTTTACATCTAGCCACAGGTAACTGAAAACGTTCAGCTGCATATAGGCCTTCGGGCCACACTAACCACAGTCGCTTGCAATAGCTAAGTACATTTTATAAGCAGATTCCAATGCCTATAAAACCAATACTGTGAAGATTTGTTTACCAAGCTCTCTCTCCGCTTTATCAGACGGTGGAACACCGCTCAACTCCACATAACCCCATTTTTGCCAAAAGTGTGTTGTGTTGCAGTGACTTTTCATTAGCCAGAAACAGACAAGGCATTTTATCAAATAGCCATGCTACCCCTAGTAGTTTCACTTCTGTGAAGTGAACCAGAGTTCTGCCTGAAAGTTCCCTAATAAACTGGGGGAGAGACAGGGTGGTGATGCAATGCCTTTAGCAAAGGCTCTGTACACTTCAGACTTTTCAGACTTTTGCTGTTCATCCACCATAGTAAGGTGTCTCAGCAGCACTTCTGAAGTGGTAGCATAACACTATTAGAGGTAGGCTGTGTTTGTGAAGGATGGACAAGTTTGGGGTCCCAAGTACACTGATGTTATATGTATATAAAGGCCAGTTATCTGACCTCAAATCTTTACAATAGACAAGCTGATATATCTAATTGACAAATAAATTAATAAATTGAAAAAGCAATTTTCTGTGAGAAGCTTCAACATGGTATCTACTGTTATCACAGGAATAACAGAGAGAAGTTTGAAAAGGAAGGTTCACTATGTATACATCTCACATTAATGAGTTACAAAACTGCAAACAGGAAAACTTTATCATCATCTCTGTTCTAGGTGGATGCTTTAAAATAAATCATGTTTTCCAGAAGCAACATAGGCCACTTACTTGTTACCATAGTCAATTTTGGAAGTGACTTTCTGTTTGAGTTCTTTGAGCTCATCTTTTGGCAAAGTCCCAGACAGAAGCTGTGACCGCCACTCCATTAAGTCATACATCATAGACTGGACCTGCTGGAACCGCTCTTTCTTATTTGTCTAAGATATAAAAGAAAACAATAGGTTTCAAGCTTCAAGTTGAAGTGGAACGTTGGTCTTGACAGTTAAAGGATTTCCAGTGTCATATTTAATGCAAAATGATTGCAGGAGCAAGAATTAGGTCAAGTACTTACAAGGAACACAGATGCTGATGCAGTGGCCGTTTTGACTAATAACTTTTATGTATTGGTAAAAGCACTCACAGGAAAAAATGCCTCCCATCTCCAAGATGGAAAAAAATATGTTTTTCTTTAAGAAACGTAAAATTAAGATATCAAAAGTAAAAATACTGACTTCTTGAAATTGCCAGTTGTTAATAGCTACATGTTCCCAGTAACCTTTGAACAACTTTTGTTCTAGCATCCCAAGAACATGGTGAATCTTTTTCAAATGCATCTTAGTTATGTTTGATACTCCTGTCTTGAAACACGTTAACTCTACAAAGAACAATTAAGAAAAATTTATCGTATACAGGGTACTGAAGGTTGAAACTAAAGGCCTGAAGTTACACCACTCTTCAGCAGTAAGTCAGCCTTTTAATTTAAAGCCATTGAAGAAAATGGTAATCATCTAAGCAGTGACAAAGAAGTAATTTCTTAAATCCTCCCAGTTCCTGCCCCGCATCTAAGAAAAGACACTAATTTGAACAAAACCTCAATATGCATAAATAGAACTAATTAACAGGACACAAAAAGCATGGAAAAATGTCATACCACATAGAGCTGTTTCCAGATGCTTCCCCATTCCCAGAGAGTAGTGGTAACTTCTTGAACTAAAGGAATTTCAGCAGGTATTATGTTTTCCGTATGTCTAGAAAAGAGAAGAAAATTTAGCACAATGGAAATGAAAAAGAGTATCTGAGTTTCATGGTTTTGTATTATAGTTACCGTGTTGAAGGCATTTAAATGCCTTAAAGCTCATTCTTTAACAGACAGGATCCTTAATGTAATAAACCAGTTAAATTCACTACCTTTTCTTTTCAACAGTAACTTCCTTGATGTGGATGAAAGATTTAGGAAATATTCCCTGTTGAAGGAGAAAAAAGAAAATACAATCCACTTTTATTCTCCAAGAATATTTAAGTAACAAATAAAAGCTTTCCAAAATCCACTTCTAAATTTTCTTCGTAAAACTGTGACATAAACTGTAATCTCTAAATTAACTACTGCCTATCTAGTTTTCTGACCAGCTAGATGCATTTTTTTGACAGACGAAGAATTGAAGTTTTGTCATATCCTTTTACACAAACATAGAATGCATAGAATTACTTTTCTTCATAAGAAACACAATCATCCACACCCACTCCCTATTACTCCCACAGAAAACAGTACATACAGTGTAAATACAGTAAAGAAACTTTTTCTCTGTTCATCAGCCCATACATTTCTCATTCTAGGAAAAGAAATGCAGTCTAATTTAGAGATCAGTGTGATTATCAAAGCAGAGAAAAGACGCTGATATAGGATCATCACATCTAGTGAAAGAAATATTGATAGACAGAGGGAATGACTCAGGATGAATAGCAAAATAGCCACTGACATGAAGGACAGTCAACTCAAAGTTTACTTTGAAGCATAAGAGCCAAGAACACTGTGCGTAAGACTAAAATTGCTTTAGGAAAAAACCCAACCTTTCATTTGCAATGCACAAAGGGGGGAGACACTTAGGAAAGCCATAAACTCTCAGGCATCCTAGGTCTATGTGGCACCACTGCAATTGAGATTATGGTCTCATTTTGTACTACCTAGGGCCAGACAGTAAGATGCAGCAAAGGAGGCATCAGATTTCATGACATTGTCAACATTTATTGTTAATTGACCTGCGTAGAAAAACACGGTCACCAGACAAAATGATCTCATGTGATGTGTCCTTGCTCTACAACAGCTGAAATGCCTTAGGTCATCCTAAAGGAATGTTTGACAGTCAATCTATCCATGATAATCCTCTCATTAACTAGAAAATCTAGTCCTGGTAATTAAGCTAGGTTCTTCTTGGATTCTTCTCTATTCAGTAACTGACATGCGTATGTGGTACTTTAAAAAGCATTTCTGTGAATTAGATTTCAGCTTTTGTAGCCATTTTCTTTTAGCACTAGATCTTAATCAACACAATCATGTCTTATCACTTCCACAGTTTTTAATTAAGATTTAAGTTCAAAAGAGTCCAGGAAGAAGCAAAGTAAAAGAAGAAAGTCCCATCGATACTAAATTTAGTGAAATCTTAGCTTATGAAATTAATACTACTTCTTAAAACATGTTATGCATGTTGAACTTGAAGGCCTTTAGCAATATTAAGAATTAGTTAAAAGGAAGTGGTTAGTTCTGGTCAGTATTTTCCCTTTTTAGTTTTAGACTAAATTTTAACCAATTCAAATGAAAAACTGAATTAGAACAAACAGCAGTAGCATTTTGAGACAAAAGAAATGTCAAAGGAGTATTTCAAATGCAGTTGTATTGGACGGGGTGGGAGGACGGTTAGCCATTCTCTCATATCCACCCTCAGTTAGTGCAGATCAACCAGCTGATAGTAACTACTTTGGGGAGCTTCCACTGAAATACTGTGCTGTAACGAGAACTTACAGTGGACTAACTTATCTCTGCCCTGGCTTCCACCTCATCTGTCATGAGCTAGAAGTGGAAGCAAGCAAATAAGGTGTTCTGTGCAGCTGTGTTGGAGCTCATAGAACACGAGAAACAAGATAGAAGTCTGGAGAAAACGATTATGCGTGATTATCACAAACAATTATTTATTTCTCTGTCTTTTAGGATGTGTAGTCATTGAGCAATGAAGTGAAACATTAATTCAAGCATCTAATATTTCCAAAAGGAAACTAAAATATTTTACTGTCACACACAGTTTGAAAATTAGTTACTCTAAGTTAATGCAAGTTACTGCTAATACCTAAAAGTCACTGTAGATGCCTACTGAATACAAAATAAGAAAAAGGAGAAATAGACAACTTCAGACTGTTCTGATTTTTTCTGGTGGTGTGTTCTTCATCAACAACTGTCTCTCTGCTCCCCAGATATCCTGTTTTAAGTGGCTGTGAAGGTTTTGTACAGCCTTTTTCCAGGCTACAGAGAGAAACAGCTTCCACCAATCATATTTCAAATGTCTTCATCAATCTGTTAAACTGAAGACACAGTAATTTTTTCTTCATTGATCTGCTTCTCCCAGTCCTCACTTCTAATATTTACCAACATTGTTCAGGACAAATGCTGATAATTTTATTCATCTTACAGGAAACAGAATGGAGATAGCTGACTTCAGAGACCAAAGTAGGACTCTGATAAGAGATAGCAAAAACCCGCTTCATGGGTTGTTTCCTTAAAAATAGTGCCGTAGATATGAATAGCGTGATCTTACCTCTGATCCTTTATGTCTTACTAGATAACCCTTGTACCAATCTAAAAGGAAAAAAGAGTGCCTTTAGCATGACAGAACATATGCAAAAAAAAGCATGTAATAAGGTCACGGGTTTTGTTCCATATAAGAACTATCTAGCATAGGATGTTCAAAATTTATTACTTACTTCAAAAATACATTAGCATGACTTGCACATTAGCAAGTATGATTATATGGTCTACTCTCAGGTCTTGCATAGTAATTACAGATAATCTTGCACAGAATTTAACACCCCCACACTGACATAAAAAAGGTAGGATAAGTGTTTTGTAATGTAATATAACACACACACACACACACACCTCTCTCAGGCAAGATCACTCATGATACTGGATAGCCCATAAAGTTTTTTTCAATTGTGTTCTAGGTGTAGTATTAATCCAATACAGGACATGGTTGTTATATATCCAGCTTCCTTGAGTATAAGAAGAGTAAGCCATCTTTCTGCCATGAGGAATTACAGCTTTTGGACCCAACTTGAATAAGCAGCTTCCTAATGTGAATTTCCAGTTAGAACCTCAAGAAAATGAAGGGCTATTATGGGGCTCCTGCTCCATTCATAACTAGAAACCCCTTCCAAAAAAAAAAAAAAGAAAGTGCAGTATTGTAGTAGTGGCAATTAAAATACTAATTCAGACTTTGTTCCATCTATACCCTAGTTAAGTCACAATAAACTTCTACAAAGAACATAAAATTAAGAGATTACTAAATTGCAGCAGGAGCCGCATCCACTGTGCACACATTCCATCATTAAACATTACCTGTACAGCAACAGTATTCAACTCTGTTACATACTTCTAATTCACCCTAAAGAAAGCATTTTATGACTAAAAGCATACATTTTCTGACTATAATTGCATGAACAGATATTATCTCTTCCCTACCACCTTCTCTCTCACCATTTCACAGGTATTTTGGCCATGCAACCAAACAGTACTGTGACAAAGGCAATGTTAAAAGTCAGAGGAAAATCACTGACCTCAAGGAAAGACTCAGGACAGATTTTTTTTCAAGTTTTTTAGCAATGAGATTTTTTTCCCAGTATCTTCTCAACAATAAAATTCCAACTAACTTCTAAAACTGAATTATTTGCACATAGTCTCCAATTTACAACCAAGCGTGTAAAATCTACTTCACCCCATTTGCTGTAACTGCACATGTATGTTCTGTGCATATATTTTGTGAATGCAAACCAAACTAAAATAGCATGTAAAATGAGCACAAGAAAAAACCCTGTTACTGTTGGTTACTCTTCAGCTGCAGCTGGCAGCATATTTTTTAAGATACCTGATAAAAGATCAGCTTCCTCAATTGCACAATACAGAAGATTCCACTTCATTGACAAACGGATTTCATAAAGCAACCTATGACACGGCGTGTTAAGGGTAGAGGATTCAGAAGAAACTTCTAGATAAAAATGACCCCATAAGATCACCATTCAACTTGTTAGGCTGGGCTGGCAACCTGACAACAAACATACCACAGGAGTCAAATCTGAAGCACTGTTTCTGCAATTAACCGAGACAATGTAGGGATAAGGAGGTATTTTTTTTTCCTTAGCCAGTATGTTTAGAATGGAGGCTTAAAGAAATATGCAGACCTTTCATTTTTTAGGAGAGGACATGAGATGCATTTGTTGACAAATAGTCTAATGAGTGACATCAATATTTTCACTGATGCTTGGACATACTGAATTTCTTTTACAAATAGAAGAAGGAAAAAAAAATGCTTCTGTGCTCCAACAGCTTCAGCTTCTTTGCAGCCTTATGACCACAACATACAAAGTGTCTTTCAACACTGAGCTCTCTCTATAACTGCATAATGCAGCAGTTGCCGTTTCTCTTTAGTATAACTACAGTTCCTAAGATACAGCTGATAATAGAAGCAGGTTGAAGACAATTATTTTACAATACATTTTGCAAAGCTTGAAACACCTTATTATTTTTTTTAAACTCTTACCTGGTCAAGAACATCACTGCAGATTGAAAATAAATTACTGTTACAAGGACCTTTGCAGATACCTAACTGTTGAGTTAGTAATAATAATTGCAACCTTGTTGCTTTATACTAATAAAAACTTCAGCTCTGACAGACTTGGTAGAGAATTCAGTAAGATTGTGAAGGTACAGATCAAATCAATGTGGAGGAATACACTATCACTACAGTACTGAAAATGAATTCAGCTTCACAAACGTACAAAATTTTATTTTCGCTTATTGTTCTACTGCTTGTATTTGGTCAGGTATCTCCACATACTGACTACATAAGTTTGGATCAGCATATTGTCTGTCTATCATGCATGACTTGACTTGGACTTCTGCTGTTCAGTAAGTTGGATGGTTTTCAGAAATGTTTCTATCATGCTGACCTACAGACTACTTTAACATACTAGATTTCCATCTTAGACTGTATACTTATGACTAGGGTGATTAATATCTCCTAGCGACAAATATTTAGTTTAGAGGCAAAAATGTACTCCAATAAAATATCAATCAAATCTAATGTAAATTCAATCAGGTATTTTTACAAGCTAGCATAAACTTCACAAACCCTACATTCACCTTGATGACTTCCTCATTTGGTAATGGCTTCCCAAAAAACCACATATACTATAACATTTCTGATTTTGGCTCTCCAAAAATGAATAGGTTCTTCCTCAAAATAGAACACCACCACAAGTAAAAGCATTAGACAACTACTTATGCAACATGGGGAATTATTGTGAAGTAAGAGGATGAAGTTACTCACGCAAAGAAACCTATAGCCTGAAGGCAACTGACTTACCTTCACAGGACTCCAAGATATGGACCACATCACCAATCTGCAGAGGTAGTTGTGGCATTCCCGTGCCTTTGAAATTGTATATAGCTGAAAAATTAAAGGACAAAAATACTGTTTTTTAATACAGCCATACACTACAATTAAACTGAAAAACACACATCGTTATTAAGATTCTGATACCAGGATAAACACCCTAGAATAAACAAACAGAACCACAATTCTATCAAGAAGTTTCATCTGTTACCATTACTTAATTTCTTTTCTTGTGAAAACCAAAAGGTGTTGAAAACAGCCAGTGCTGAAGACAAGGAAAAACCAGCATATGCATGAAAATAACCTATTCATAATAACTGCTCTGCACAGGTCTTAAGAGCACCTATTTGGATGCAGATCTTCAATATATACATCTTCACTGTGCTGGAGAATTGTTAGTCTACTGGTCTAAGAATTTACGTGCACAGTTTACAAACATGTATTGCTACACTGCTGAGAAGGGGCGCAGAGACACACATGAAAACTGAATTTACTGAATTCTTTCCTGGCTTTAGATGCTTCATCTTAACGTGAAACTGTGTTTCATATGGAAACTGTAGAAAGTTTCGTCATTTTCTGTATTTAAACACTTTGTCAAGAACACAGGAGCAGTGGATTTTAAAAGCGTCCTAATCAGAAGCTTATCTATGTGTGGTTAAGAAACAGCTAAGTTTCAGAATTTAAGAAACTAAGCTTTTTTACTAGTTCTTACATTCTAGGGCTACAGGATGTGGGCAGCTATGGTAAGCATTTGTTTCTGTATATTTTTTCTTCATGACTTGGTTATAGACTTTTACAACAGCATCACAGAGTAGAAGTGGTTATTAAAGCTAGTATCACACAGGGGAACCGATTAAAATATGTAAGCCTGAAACCACAATTAAACTGTCCAAGTAGGAACCATACACTAGCGACTAACCATGACCTCTGTTGTGCAGTAAAGATATCAGTCGGCAGAGTTTTCTTCCTTTTCTCATGACAGCGTCCCAATCCATCCACACATACAGAGCATCCAAACTGGCAGGATTTTGGATTTGGGGAGAACTGATCTAGAAAGCTGAGCCTACCTTCAGTATATTCCTCAGGATATTCATATCTGCTAGGCCAAAAGGTTTACTAATGACACGTTTCACTTAAACGTTTCACTTAAAATTATGTTTAAAGTCTCAAATTAAATTGACTTTCATGAAAATGCCTAAGGTTGGAGTGTAGAGCTGAACAGATGCATCCGCTTCACTTTTTCAGGTGTTCTATAAATTTTGTTTCTCGTTTCTTTTGCAATTGTTATATTCATTATATTTCTGGAACAGAAGTTAGAAAGAATTTCGGATTTAATTAAGAGGCTTATTGGACCAAAACTAAGTTCTTATTTTTGTTGACGTGAAGAGGCCTTCCAACCAGCTCCTCCCCCTGGTTGGGTGAAGCAGGGCTTGAATCATTAAACATAAACAGGGGGGGAGAAAAAAAATAACAACTTTGAAGTGAGGCTCTGCCATCCAGATTCAGCCATTTATTCAAGATACTCTTGAAGACATTTCCTCAGTGATCCTTGGAGAACTGCCTTAGCTCCACACAAAATTGAATTTAAGTAGTAGATGTGTAGTGAGGTTCTGACTGGCTTCCTTTCATTAGTCTTGATACTGATTTCAAGAAATGGAAGACGGCAGACAACCCTCCTAAGTTGTCATGATGTTTAAAGAGATACTTCCAACTGAGTGTTTTGTTTGGGGGGTGTTGGGGGGGTGTGCTCTTAGTGTTTTTCAGAAATGTCCATATAGATTAAGTTTAATGGACTAGCATATACTATATATTTCAAAATATGCACTGCTCTGCTTAGTCTCATTTGTCTCAAAATACAGATGCAAATTACTGAGTCATACTCACATTGCATATTGGTTTTGCTCTCTTAAAAACTTCATTTAACAGCAATTATTATATTGAAAAGTACAGTCAGAAACTGACAAAGGAAGTGGCTATATCAGCTAAGACTTTTCTAAATGAGTAAGTGGAAACTTAATGAGAGATTTTGCTGTAGAATTTGGATTGTTTGGTAGGATGAGTTTAACAAATTCCTGTACAAAGTTTTAAGCTGTAGAGCTATCCAGACTTTTTATGGTAAGAAGTTGTCTCCCATATACCATTGCAAAAAAACTCTGTAAACAATCAACCAACCAAATACCATCAGCTACATCCTGATGTATTCCCTATAGCAGACAGCTTAATTATAATATCTGCTAATTTTTTTTATTATTACCTGTGAAGGAAAATTTGACAATTATATCCAATTATATCTTCTGTCAGCTGTAACCGATACCATTTCCTTAAAAACTATAACCCTTTCATGTTGCGAGCATCACTTCAGAGTTCACCAGCCAAGAGCAGGGTTCTCTTTCCTCCACCCTCTGTCGAGATCTTTGGGGTTGCGTGTGTGTGGTTTTGTGCACACAGACACATATTCCATTTATTTTCCTCTTCAGAAATAGTATATGAAAAACCTGTATGGACTTAAAGTGGTTTTAGTAGGATACTCACAACAGTTGTATTTTTGAAAAATAAACTCTCCAGCCAGTAGAAATAAAGGCCCTTTCAAATAACTCCAGAGAACTTTCTACCACTGCCCTCCCTGCATCCTCTGTCCCAGCCACAGATACAAAATGAGACGGTACCCTCAAGGCGCAGAAGGTGGCCTGCTTGAAGGCTCCAGCATTCCTTCTAAATTCCAGTAGCAATTACTGACCTCAGGAACAACCGATGTCCTGGCAATAAGGTTGGTGGGAGAGATTTGGACAGCATACGCCCTCCCCAGCAGCGTCAGGCTAAGGTGTGCCTGTCACAGTAGTGTCTCTGTACACAGATGCTGCCGGATTCTCCCAGAAAGGCACAGAGAATGCCCAGGAACTCCAACCTTAACACAGTGTTCCTAAATATGGACTTTACGGTTTGTTGAGAATACAGTTAGCAAATTTCCCCCTAGATCAGCAAAGAATAAAATCTTTTTAGAGCTTACCATAACCTCAGTGGTAATTTTATAGCAGGACACATACACACACGACACCCAAAATAAACAAAAAACCCAATGCAAAACCCCCTTAGATTCCAGGTGTTTGGTTTAGCTCCCTCAGGAGATGAGCTGAAAGCCAGCACACCACCACAATATTGCTTCAGAAAGCAAGCCTACAAAATACCAAGTCAAACCACTAATATAAAAGATTTTCCAAACTGAACCCTGCTCAAGCACAAGTGGGCTCTGAATTGTCCCCGAGGAAGATGGAAGTGGTTCCCCTCACTCCCGTGAAGGATCCCCAAAGAACCCGTTCTTGCTCAGCCAAACAACACGTGCTGTAAAGACAGTTTCTCTCAGAAGCTCCTTTGCTTTTCGGTAGCTTTTCGGCTACCACTCTCGTTCATTCAGCCACCCAAAGAATAAGTGAAGATATCTGCCAGTGGCCATCCCAGTGGCAAAAAAATGAGTGTGAAAGCAGAAGAAAATTCCTATGTTTCCATTTAATCCGTACGTATCTATTAAAGCCAGAGCTGTCGGATATGATACGCACATTCTCCCCACTAGATCTATACGTGGGTATGCTGTTGAATATATACATGGCTATGAAGCCTGTTTCATTAAGCTACATAGATATGTGCGTGTTTTCCAAAGCAGAATAATGAAAGTCTGTAGAGGACATTTCTCTACCAAGACACAAGGTAAACGAAGCAGTCACTCTTTGTTCAGAGTAGGCTTCCTGTTACAATATAATTTCAACCAACCACAGGTTGAGACAAACATAGTTAACACTTCACAATTTAAATAACACACCCTCAATTTAGAGGATGACAAGCAGAAAAAACCTCAAAAATAAAAATCATTATTTGTACCTCATTTAGGAACATTCACACACAAAACACTCTAGAAAAACTCACAGTAATCCAGGTAACAGAATCCCTTCCTCAGAAAGCTACATTTCCTCAGTATTCGTGTACTTTAAAAAGCCAGATTCTTGCTATTCACACGATTACACTGTAAGCTAATGCAAGGTGGGAATGGTGAGTGAGGGAAACACCCCAGACCTGCAGCCCTGAAACCATTTGTTATCCTAATCTTCCTACCTGTCTTTCCTGCCTGTGAAGTCCCTGCACTGTTCTTCGTAACAAATACAAGCATTACCTTGTTTCAATTTTTTGTGACTCACCTGTTATTAATAAGCCATGTTTCAAGTTGATTTCCTTGGCTACTTTCCCCCCTTCCACTTAAAACAGAATTTAAAAAAAAATTGAGTTAAGAGCTGCTTCAGCAAAGCTATAACTTCACTTGACCATAACAGGAGGACTATCTGGAATGATTTCTATGTAATAGCTCATGAAGGGTTTTGCATATTCAGACAATTTATAATGAATAGCCTCAGCAAGAATCATGTTCCATTTTGTTTCTGAAATATGACAGCTCTACTTTCATGAGTAGTAATGTAAAAGTAGCGCCTTCTTTCTGTACAGATCAATTATTTGTGTCCATTTACCATTTTCTTCTTGTGAAAACAGGGTGAAATTACTCAGCAAGGACACTGACAAACTTCTGTGAAAATATTATGCAGTCCTAATGGAATTGCTTGACTTCTGGAAAGAAATCTATAGAATTTGTGTTCCAGTATTCCGAGTTAAGGATCTTTTCTTAAATCTCACAGAGCAGGTGTGCTATAATGAACATGACCTGAACGCAGTTCTAATGAATATTTCACAGGTCAGGGACACGTACCAAAGCTCAAGGTGGGTTAGAGACTAATTTAATTTAATGCAAATCATGGTCAGCAAAGGGTAATTCCATTTCTGAGATTAAAAAACACCCCCACCTTTGATAACAATTGAATACAGATTTCTTCACATGCTTAACCTTGGGGCCAGATGGAGGTTTTAGCTGACTTGAGCTACTTATTTTCCTTCTTAGGCAGAATAAAGCCAGTATAAGAACCAGGAAGTTCTAACATACCCAACTAGTTATGTGAAAATATTGTTTCTGACACTTTATCTTTTCATGGAAAAAACCAGCATTGTCATTTTTCTTAGAAGTCTTTAAGAAGAACAGAGTATTTAACTGTGCTTTTTCCTTTTCATGAAAGATTGTGGATAAAGAGATTCCTTTCCCAGCTTTGTCTTCATCTTACTTCAGTTTGCCTTTTGCAGCGAGCTGTACTTTACAAAACTGCTGTTGTTTCCCAAGCAGGTACAGCAGTCTGTTGGGTTCGGGGGCTGCATTTCATGAAGAAGGCAACCAACCCCGAACAAAGCTCTGCCTCCTTTGCAGCTCAATCTACATAGGTTTCAGAGAGATGTAAAATAATTTTCAACGGTCTTCAGCAGATGAAATCAGACAAGTCAGTCACAGCCCTTTGTGCTCAGGCTGAGCATATGCTTTTCTACAGTTTCAAAGTCACCCACTCCTCCCCTCCCCCCAGCTTAACATTTCAAATTGACAAATCCCCGTTTTCAGATTCAGCAGTACAGGAGTAAATCTGACACTGGAATCTAGCATGTCAACATATTTTGCCAGCTCATAACTTTTTCACAAGTGTGATAGTTTCCTCAAGGTCTGAGCAGGTAGCAAACGCTTTTCATCTTGCACATTACTAGGAAACTGTCATCCAAGACCACGAGCCTACCAGGACTTTCCTGCCTTGTACCATCCGTAGAAGTAGCTTACATTTATGCCAGGAATGCTTCAAGACTAAGAACAAGCTTTATGTGTAAAATCAGGAATATAGTTTCCAAGTGCAAAGCAGAATATTAGCTGTCTGGAGTATCCTGTTTAATTAAGTGAAATACAAAATTGAGCGCATAACCAAGAATCTCAGCTGGGATTGTGCGGTCTTCAAAATCTATTCCACTCGTCCAAAGGTTGGGCCAGACACTGTCAAGCTGAAACTCTGCTCATCAGTGGAAACTGAAGGTGTCAGGCACACTTCTAATGAAAGACTTAGAAATTCAACACAAGAACCATTCATCAGATACTTGAAAACAAAGCTTTCTGAAAACATAGAAAACAAAATAGCCCTAATATGGCTAAAAAGCTTCCAGTCGATATTATTCCAAAAGCTTGACAACTGTCACAGACTTTGTCTCAGTAGACTCAGTTTACCCATATTTTTTAATTTTCCTGAGACGCAAGAGGCATGCTTACAACAGAGCTTAAATTCCAAAAGCACTGTATGTGTGACTAGAGTCGTCAATACCCCCTATTCCAGGGCTCACTAGTCCGTGAGTTTCCTATAGTTAAAATTTAGCTATTACAATAGTTTCCCACCAATTTTTAAGAGCATAAGTTTATTTCATTTCCAAAAAAACTCTTTGAACACTCTTCCAAAATGAAATCCTCATTTTGACTATTTCCCTGATTGATTTTCTTTTTTTTTGGGGGGGGTAGGGGGAGTGGTTATGGGACAAGACAACTGGTGGTGGTGGTGTGTGTGGGGGGGGTGGTTTATGTTTTGGGTTTTTAAATTATTCTCCCACTATTCTTACCAACTTATATATTGAATATATGTAAGAACAAATACATTTAGTTTCCAAGATAAATAAAGGAAAATAAAACAGACTGTGAACCAACAGCTTGGCTAAGAAAAGGAACTCCTGTGTATAAGCTATAGCTTATATTGAATTTGTAGTTAACTATTAACTTAAGTTATAATTCCAAAGCAAGAATGGAACCCTCCCTACTGAAGACCACCTGCAAGAAAGACTTACACGTATGAGTACTTACAGAACCAGTATTCTATTATTATTGGAAAGTGTTTGGTTATTGCTTTGCAACAAGAGAAGAACTAAGAGGTAAAATTATTGAATACAAAGTTGATTCTTTTTCACCTCAAACCAGGACAACTGCAGACGTTGCTGCAATAGTGATTTTTTTTTTTTTTTTTTTTACATACAAGTATAAAAAGCTCTTACAATACAATGTTTAACAGAAAAACCTTCTTTAACCCAGGAAACAGACTTACTCGGGGTGAGGGGAGAAACGGCAAGAGGTAGTACTACTACCACACATGACACAGCTTGCACAGATTCTCTTTTACATCAAAATCCCGTATGTGCTTGTGGAAATACCAACGGGTCCACAGAGTCGGTTCTCCCCAGTGAATTATATTTGGTTTGGACTTCCCGTTGGAAAGCACAATCCTACCTACCCTTCTTCAAGGAAAAGTTCAATAGGCGTGGAGGACACATCTAAAAGAATTTGTAGAGCAATGCAATAATCTGTTATGGCTATGGTAACTACAATAGAGGGAACGAATATTCAAAATACATATGACAATGTTAAAGAGCTACTGTTATTTTCCAGCTTTGAAATGCTTTGTAGCACAGAGTCCTCAAGATCTGGTATCTGCCAGCTACAAATTTTACAAACTAAATATACCTATCTGAAGCCTCACAGCCATAACATTTAAGGAATTATTTCTATAAACAGTAGGCTTAATCTCAGTTGGCCTGATATTAGTCCTGCACAGGCAAGGTTGTACAGTTTTTGTTCTTGAGCAAGTGACTTCAGGGCTAACCAGGTTTACTGTATTTTTTTTTAATTCATACAAAGGAAAAGGTATCATCTTTGAGAATTATCAGAGTGTAAAGCAGAAGTCCATCTGCTGCTTCACAAACTGGATATATCACTTCCGTTACCAATTTAAAGGATATTTATCAAAGCTTTGATAAATTTGTTGTTTGCTTTTAAACACTAGCAAAGTTCCTTAAAGATACAGATGATCAGTTGCAGCATTTCCTATTTGGTGCTCTTGATAATCCCTTCTCATTATTCACGCTCTCTGCAGATTTCTTTTAGTCAAACAGTGGTTGTTTGCTTCTTTGAGCCAATCTCAACAGTAGGTCGAGTGCTAACTGGCTTTTTCTTAATTGGCAGCAGGAAATGAATTCTTAAAACTTGCAAATAAAAAGTAAAATTGAGTTTTATTTTGCCCTCATCTTCACTCTTCCTGACACAAAACCACCACTGATATCTTAAATGCTTATTAGTGTCCTAAATGCTTATGCAAGTTGGTCTTTCAGTTACTTCTAGCCCCGAGTCCACAAGTTACAGGTCACCGTGTTGGCACCTGGAAACTTCCCAAGTCTGAGGACTCCTCATCCACATGATACACCAGAGCACAGAGTATTCAGTGAAGAGACTGACTTGAGTAATCCAAACGTGCCTTTAGCACATGAGCAGCTGGAACAATCAGACTTCTTAATGTTAACAGACCTTTTTCAAGACTTCCAGTTTGTTCTAAACCCAGATAACCAGACTGAAGGAGACCACAGTCTTATCAGGAGGATGGGTGAGAGAAGGAGAAGCGGTATTTCTAGCAGACCACGTTTCAGAAAGCAGTACCTGTACGTAGGAGTGATGCACTGATATGCAAGTGAAGCCCCATGCAGTACATACTCACTCTAAACTGAGAGTGCCATAGCTGTTAGAGATCACGATATTTGAAGAGCAAGAGCACTGGCCCACTGCCAGATCAAATTAAACCTAGTCCTTCCAAGTTCTTAAAAAGTCTTCATGATAACTGATTCACTTTAAAGCTTACTATTTTGAAATAAGTATTCATAGATCAGAGGTAGAAAAGACTACTGCCATACAAAAAAAATATTCAGACTATGCAATTTAAATCAAATAATGCAGTGAATTGTTCAATCACAACACATTGTAGTCTTCATGGAAACAAACTTCACTGGATTATCATTGGTTTATGGAGTAATATATTTCACAAGATGGTTTTTATTCTCCGTGGTTTGCTGTACTTTTCAAATACCGTAGAGGCTACTATAGCATATTAGCTTTTTGTCTACTTGGTCATCACATTGGCCGTGGAGTTACAAACGGGCAAAACTTCCCTGGCCGCAAAGCATGGCAGACCGGGAACGAGCGACAGATCACAACCAGGGGCCTTTTCAGGGGACACACATTGGTCAGACTCAGGAGGTCGGTCCGCTGCAGGGGGACACACAAAACAAATCATTAACCTGTAGCACACTGACCATCAAGTCAGGTTGTTGGGCCCCCATAACATTAAAGATTACAGTGCAAGAAGAGCAAGCCTTTTTATAATTATGTGAAACTCACCCTGACCCAAAATGCGCCCTGTAAAAAGTGCTACCAGTGAAACTTGTTTTATATTATTCCTGTAACTAATTAGTATCTAGTACTTTTATCCATATGCGAGAGAACATCCGTCACTAGTATAGGGATACAGAGACCACTTCCAACAAGTCAGTCATATTCTCCCAAATAAATCACTTCCAAAAAATAAGTGCAAAAATTAAGTACTTCCTATTATTTGTAAAACTGAAACAGAAAATATTTACACCCTTTATTTTGTAATATAAACTGTCACCAGAACAGGCTACTTCCATTTCACAATTCTGCCACTGCTGCACATGGAAGTCAAACAGGAAGATGTTCTTTTCCTCTTCTTAATTCCTTGATGATTCATTTTATTTCATGAAGCCAGTTGGGTGGGATTTTTTTGTTTTTAATGCCTATCACAAAATATTACGGCCTTCTTAAAATTAAAAAAAAAAAAGTCTTTTATAAGAATTTGGGGACTCCAGATTAATAGCTATGCACTAGTAGGTAAAATAAAACATAAGTAGTGCAAGATTAACTGTCTTCCGTACTGAGAACCATCAGTTAACTTCAGCAGCACATTTATTACAAGTGCTTCAGCTTTGATTCCTAATTTTAAGACTTTTTTTTTTTTAAAAAAAAGCAATTCAGTCCTTTATGCAAGATAAGAGGATTTATTTTAAGAAAAAATATGGTTGGAAGATGACTTTCCTTCCCAATAGTATTACTCACCAACTCATACACAGGGTTTTCTGTAACCTCAAGCGACAGCCTCTCAGAAGTAACTGCAGGATTCCCCTTCCCCTACATTTGTTCCCCATAACTTCTACCTGACACTTCTTATACAACATACTACTTATTTAATCTTTTTCAAAATATTGAGGTGGGAAAAGCTGCGCTACTGTGAAAGTTCAAGATTTGAGAGGGGGGTAGGTGCGTGGTGGGGCCGAAGGGTCACGTCTCCCAAGCTGACACTCGTGTAATTCTTGTCATTCTGTAGGAAAGATTAAAACTTTGTACAAAATGGATCATTTCAATTACGCCACAACGGTAAAGTGGAGGGTGTCAGCTCATCACACCAGAGAAAACACCTGCCCACATCCTGTTCAGAAGTTATGAAGACAAAACTGAAATGGCAGTTTACTCAGTTACATACCCACGCCGCTCTTCTCTGTCTTCTGCCAGCTCGTCATCGTACAGGAGTCCATGAGGCTCCGAAGGATGCCCACCGCCAAGGAAACCAAGATTTACAGGATGCAGGCTTCAAGATGGGTGACAAAGGCTCTGGAAGCAAGATGCATTTCCCGGCTGCTGTCACTGCGTTCTAGCGGGCAGGCTCAGGCAGCTGCGAGGCTTCTGCGAGATTTGCTGCTGTTCCGAGCTCCGAGCTTCCTTCCTCTTTTCTCAACTCGAGATACTGTACCCCAGTGTCATGGGGGAGGGGAATCCCAAACTGGGTGTTTCTGTTGTGTGACACTGGCTGTAACACATCAGCAGGCTAAAAGGAGAAAAACCACCCCAGTCCTCTCCCGCGCCACCCCAGAACTCAAGTTCTAAGCTGGAAGGCTGCTGTGTGCCAGGCCAAGCTGCAGTAACAAGCTCTAAACATCGGTTAACTCAGTTCTGGAACATCAAGGAGGCCTTATTTCTTAAATGACACCAAACCCAGATTTTAAATATTTGACTCCATCAGACACTATATTTTTTTATCCATAATAGACTATCCCTTAATAAGGGAAACTAGGACAAAGCCACATTTCAAACCACACCCGTTCCTTTTTATTTCTGTCATTTTACCTTTGTAGGACAAAGTAGGAGAGTTTCTCTTTATTCTCTAAACAAAGCAGCACTTTCTTCAAGACTTATTGTCAATACAAAGCTTCAAGTAGTAATTTATGGGGTATATATCGAGCCTTTACTTTCACACAGGCTGCTGTGTGAGTTAACTTACCTCATGACATTTTGCATGTGCAAAGTTTGCAGTTTGGATTAAGGACAACATACCGAATTGAAGACAAGTACGTCACCTTCGTTCACGTTCTTCACTTATAGTATGGAATTAAAAATAAAACAAAAAAACACACAAACACACCCACAAAAAAACACACAAAACAGGAGACGTGGTATTTATCTCCTGCTCAGTACAACAGTCATATCACAATCCCGTCCTCTGGATACTACTTGTAACTTAGCAATCATTGTTTATCAAAACTTCTACATCCATCAGGATATTTTTGATAACACGTGACATGGCAGTTCTTGATTTTCACCAGCGATCACGAGAAACAGACTGCCAGTCTGTCTTGTCGCACATGGAATTCCTATACCTCTTTCTGGAGAAAAACCACCTTAAACTTTACCATAGATTTGCTTGAATTGCCCTAATCTTAACCACGTCGACATACTAGCTTAGCAGAAGGATTTAACTAGTTATTTTTTCAAAAGTGATACACAAGAAGCTTTACCTCCAAACTGGAACCCAATTTGCAGTACTTCTCTGATGCCCTGAATCTCTTCCATCTTAGAGTTCTGTTTCATAGAATCATAGAATCATAGGGTTGGAAGGGACCTCTGGAGATCATCTAGTCCAACCCCCCTGCCAGAGCAGGGTCACCTAGAGCAGGTTACACAGGAACATGTCCAGGTGGGTTTTGAATGTCTCCAGAGATGGAGACTCCACCACCTCTCTGGGCAGCCTGTTCCAGTGCTCTGCCACCCTCAGGGTAAAGAAGTTCCTCCTCATGTTTAGGTGGAACTTCCTATGTTCCAGTTTGTGCCCATTGCCTCTTGTCCTGTCCCCGGGCACCACTGAAAAGAGCCTCGCCCCATCGTCCTGACACCCACCCTTTAAGTATTTATAAGCGTTGATAAGGTCACCCCTGATGTCTTTTTTCCAGACTGAAGAGACCCAAATCCCTCAGCCTTTCCTCATAAGAGAGGTGTTCCAGTCCCCTAATCATCCTCGTAGCCCTCCGCTGCACCCTTTCCAGCAGTTCCCCGTCCCTCTTGAACCGGGGAGCCCAGAACTGGACACAGTACTCCAGGTGCGGCCTCACCAAGGCAGAGTAGAGGGGGAGGATGACCTCCCTTGACCTGCTGGCCACGCTCCTCTTGATGCCCCCCAGGATGCCATTGGCCTTCTTGGCCACAAGGGCACATTGCTGGCTCATGGTCATCCTGTTGTCCACCAGGACTCCCAGGTCTCTTTCCACAGAGCTGCTCTCCAGCACGTCAGCACCCAACCTGTACTGGTGCATGGGGTTGTTCCTCCCCAGGTGCAGCACCCTACACTTGCCCTTATTGAATTTCATAAGGTTTCTCTCTGCCCAGATCTCCAACCTGTCCAGGTCTCTCTGTATGGCGGCACAGCCTTCCGGTGTGTCAGCCACCCCACCCAGCTTGGTGTCATCAGCAAACTTGCTGAGGGTGCACTCTATCCCCTCATCCAGGTCATTGATGAATATGTTGAACAGGACTGGACCCAGTACTGACCCCTGGGGAACACAACTCGTCACTGACCTCCAACTAGACTCTGTGCCCCTAATCACAACCCTCTGAGCTCTATCTTTCAACCAGTTTTCTATCCACCCCACTGTCCATTCATCTAACCCACACTTCCTAAGCTTCCCTATGAGGATGCTGTGGGAGACAGTGTCAAACGCCTTGCTTAAGTCAAGGTAGATGACATCTACCGCCCTCCCCTCATCTATCCATCTAGTCATGCCATCGTAGAAGGCTATCAGGTTAGTCAGACATGATTTCCCCTTGGTGAATCCATGCTGAGTGCTTCTGATAGCTTTCCTTTCCTCCACGTGCCTTGAGATGACACCCAGAACGAGCTGTTCCATCATCTTTCCAGGGATGGAGGTGAGGCTGACCAGCCTGTAGTTCCCCGGCTCCTCCTTCTTGCCTTTCTTGAAGACTGGAGTGACTTGTTTCTGCAAGTACGAGACATCTAAATACCACTGTACATTTGACGACAGCTCTGTCCCCACTTCAGAGCTCAGGCTGTATTTCTTACCATCCCAGCTCACCACTGGAGAGCCTGAGCTCCTGAAGTCCTTGCTGCTCCCCACCTGCCAGCCCCCCCAGCTCTCAGCACTGCACACATCTGCTGCTGCTTCCTCCTGTCATACTTTCCTGATGATGCTTTTGCACCTACTGCTACTTTCCCCATCAGTCAGCTAAGACAATCTCCTCCTCTCCCTGTCTGCAGAAGTCCCGGTTGTAATTTCTAACACATGGATTGAGCAACAAAATATTTGTATTTTTTCACCTTTAAGAGGAAAACGCATCCAGAGAGTAAAGCACGCTTGAACCTTGAAATCCTATGTTCCTACAGCAGAGGACAAACACCAATAAGGGTCTAAAGAACTAAGGTGGATAATAGTTACACCCTTTGTCAGGGATGGGTTTATTCCAAGTGTTTGTTGTTTATTTGTGTAATTACCATTCCACAGAAAGTACTGGAGAGATAATCATTCGTTGCCTTCATGCCCCTCTACTGTCTTTTCATTATGTCTTCTTCCAGCAGAAGGTCTTCATGGGCAAGTAGAAAATACCTTGCTTCCCAAAAGATAAAACTCTTTCTGCCTAGGGAACTCATGGGTACAACTTACCTTTTGGAGTGTTGGGGTGCAGGCAGAGGAAGAAGGGAGAGAATTCTCGCTTCCTTTAATACTGCTATCCATTCCAGAAAACAAGATCTTGTACACAGCTGACTACCTAATTATCAATTTTAGTTAAGCTAACTTCCATTATACAGAAGGATCGAAGCAGCACACAACAGCTGCATTTAACTGGCTCTGAATTCTATTATATGCCCAGATCCGTGAGCACAGTCGCCGGAAAGCAACTGATGCAACAAAACAGAAGGGAAAAAGAAAACATGCGAAGTATTTTCAGGCACTTAAAGAACAATACCTTAATTAAGTTATGGCACTACAAAAGCCTCAATTCCACGCATCTTCCCCCACCTGCTAGTTGCAATTCTGCAAGAGATCTGTAAGCATGCATGTATTATCAATGATAATAAAGACTCTAAGATAAACTACAGCAGTACCAGTAAAGCAGTAGGTTTTCAGGGTAGATAATCAGTTTCATTCATTTGTTGAAATGACATCCTAGTTTTGTTTGTAGCATTAATTAACAAGTTATTTCAATTTAAAAAAAATTTAGAAGTTTCATACGCCAAGTACCTCAACATAATTGTCTTAGCAGACAATGGGCAGTTCAGCACTCCCATTTAAAGTACATGCATCCAATGTCAAGTTACTGAAGGTTTTCCGCTAACTAAAACAATTACGTACTTTAGTTTTTTAATGCTATTTGCATCTCAGTGTACAGTGACAGTAAATAAAAGTAACACCATTTGCATAAGAAACATTTCTGCTAACATTTTGTAGCATGAAAAGCATGATTCCTTCAATGTGGTATTATTTAAGTTCATGTGTGTGGTCAAAGCCAAAACGAATAAGAACTATTTCATGGATCGCATTCACTTCCCATAATATCATTGAATACCTTAGAAGTTAACAAGAAATAAGATTATTAACGGAACTAGCTTAAATGTTCTCCTCACAATTACTCTGCATCAAGCACCGTCAGAAAGTTAAGATTTGTCTCCTAAAAACATGACAAAAACACAGCACATGCATTATGGTTTCTTAGCTTTTATTGAGTGGTACTTTTTTTTTTAAAAAACAACATCCTTTTTACAAAAAACCTCACTTCTCAATCAAAAACCTGACAGCTTTAGATAACTGTTTTGACTCAAATGAAATATAGACTTCATATTAGAACAGAAAAAACATTTATTTTAATCACTAGGACAAATATAAGAATTTTTAGAGTTTCAGAAGAATTCTATCCCACAAAATGCATAAAGATTCACATGTGCCTTTGGAATCAGGTCAGTCTAAAAGTTAAACAATTACACATTAGGGGGAAAAAATATTAAGAAATTCTAATCCAGCAACTGGAAGAAATTTAGGAGCACAGGAGTTAGTTGAGTTCTGCATCAACACTGTCTAGCCTGTCTTGCTCAGGGTTGACTTCTGACTTACCTAATAAAACTTCCATAGCAAATACTTGTCTTCAAGTGAGCACTTTGCTTCAAATAAATAATGATTAACACACATTTAGAGACTTCTCCAAGATTCAGGGCAAGGCAACGCTTCATGTCACAATGCCAGGGAACTTTACGTGTGCTCTCTGGGAAGTTAAGGTATCAAAAGTGCAAGTCTCATTAATGCGATCATACTCTTCATATAACAAGGCAGAGCAATATTTAAGTTAGGAACCTGAACAATTTGGAATCCTGCTTCAGCAGGAAATAGAGTAGACTTCTGTCACACATAAATGTACAGGTTCCTTCCAGAAATGTAAGTTCTATTGCTGAGCACATTGTGTTTCAGAAGTTGGCTTAGAAGAGACATACAACGTTGTATATTTTTTCTTTTGCGTTTTCTTCTCAGTCATGATTTTATTTTCTTTCTTATCTTCGTTTTCCACGGTTTCAAATCTGGATTCAGCTGTTAACCTATAGGCAAAGCAACCATTCTAAATACATATTTAGTTAATAAAAAACAGGGCTAAAAAAAGAGTTTTAAGCAAAATCAACAAGGCAATGGCACACGGGCCCATCCGTATGGAAAGACAAAGCAAGCAGCGTTTAAGAATGAGACTAAAACAAAGCATTTACTTTTTTACCAGTTCTACTCACATTGCATCAGTTAAAGTCTAGCCTTTCTCCTCCCCCCCTTTATCTGCTGAAATGTTTGCTAAAAAGGTTTCTGAACATGTTAACTCATTCGGATCAGCTGTTAAAAAAAAAAAAAACAGTGACTGTGCCGTGCACATAAATGAGATCAAGTCCACAAAAGCACAAGTCCAAGTGAAAAGTCCCAGCACCATAATACAAGCATGATGAATCAAGCATTTTGCTTTAACACAACCAAAAAAAAACAGGACTACACTTAACGCAATATATGCATACACACTACTTTCCAACCTAGTTCTCTACTGCTACCGCCTTTATCTTAATGCCTGAAGAAATGAAAAGAAGTTGTTGGGGAAAAAAACGCACAACTTATTTTCAGGCTCTAAATTACACAATTCTTCCACTGACATGTTTTAATTCTGCTAGGAATGTAAATGGGAATGCAATCTTAACTGCCACATTGCTGTTAAAGAGGTAAGTTAAAAACAAAATTTAGACACCTGAGCACAATCAGGTGTTTTGATTATTTAAGAATTACTTAATAAACATATAAATGTGTCATTAGAGCAAATTGATAAATAGTGGTATTTACTCAACCAAATCACCACGACCAATACATTATTATTTCCACAGCAAAACAAATTACGGAACATTAAGTTCCAAATTAAACATCACTTCACATACCAACAGAAATTCTATGCTGATTCATCACCACATCTGTTAAAGCAACTCTCTAGTGACCTTGTGGATTTCCAGTGGTTTCAAGAGCTTCTAGTGAGCAACCCACAACCATCTGCAGCTGCTGTCAATGATGGTTTTCCCAACATGAATAGCTGCTGCTATTCTTGTTAGAGATTCACTTGCAACAGAGAGAGATACAGCTGAAGATGAGGGCTATGAAAGGAGCTGTAACAAAAGTGTTTAGGGAAATTTAGCTACAGATTTTCCCCACCCCCAGTCTACCTTCATACACAAATATATCAAATAAGCTATTCTTATCCATCACAAGCAATCTGCATCTTATTTCCTATAAGCATGGCTCAGTAGACTACAAGAGAAATATGCTTTGCTGTGCATCTCCCTTAGGTCAGCTCCACCATTCGCTCTGTAGTAAGTCCACCCCTGTAACTCTGATGGCAAGCCATTTTTTCCTCCATAGTCGGAGCAGCCAGGGGGGCATCTTGCAGCAAGTCAAAGTTAACCCACCACAGTTATCATACCAAGCCAGCTCACAGACCAACCCTTATAAGCCATATTTCATGAAGTGTTAGCACAGGGAAGTGAACGGATCAGAAAGATGACAGTTAAACACATCCACTTAAAAAATACTCGTGAAACTATGACATGATTCTATCCAGCTTTAACTATGTAGACTCCAAAAATAAGATGTAATGGGGGGGGGTTCCTTCTACCCATTTAAGGAAGATCAACTAGTCTCATCAGATGGAGCTTTACTTCCCGAGGATAAATGCCATGCCCCAAAGAGAGTATTAGTTATCCAGATCTCCTGCTGAGCCAAATGGCTATAGGCATTTCCTGTTTGAACAATCCAAATGAGGTAGATTTGGCACATTAACCCAACTAAATAATTTAAAAGAGCAAATAAGCTTTTAGGCACACAAGACCTTTAGATCAAAGTAGAGCAGACAACCTCAAATCTAAATGCAAAGTAAATTGGGCAGCAAGGGCTGGAATTTGCTATTTCAGTTTCAGCAGTGAAGAACAGCATTTCAATACACAAGTGTATCTTGTTATTGACCAGTTGGCCTAACAGAAGATATCACTACTTATAACCCTTGCATTGCCTGAATTACAATAGGAATTAATAGTAATTGCTTAAATATTGAAATCTGTCATCTCAAATACTATGTTCTCAACGCTTACATACTATAACCTAATCAGTACCATCACCTCGTAAAGTATTCCAAGGTTTACTTGCTTTAAACTTTACGTATATATACACTGCAGATATGTACATATGCTGTTAGTTCAAAGTTATCTGACTTTATCTTGCTAAATCACATTAGCAAGCAAGACTCTTCAAACAAGGAAATCTGTCGCCCATACAAGTACACGTAAATCACTTCTGACTGCTTCTTCATCACCTCCTAAACTAAGATGACACAGGTTTTCAAATACCATTTCCTAGAAGTGAAGTTTGCAATCCTTTCACAGTTACTATGGCTCTTTTTACTGCCACATTTCATGGACCAATAATGACAGAGCTACACTAATTATTTCACAAAAACTGCTCCAGTTACAAAACTAACCCCCAATGACCACAACAGCTTTTTCAGCCAAAGCATCACATTTTACTTAACAAAAAGTGAAACACTGACAGTTATCCACCATGCACATGCCAATTGCTTTTTCGTCCCCCAAGCTCTCCATTTTCAGGTCCACATTCCTGCTCAAGCTGCCAATATATTTTGTGCCTTTGCATTTAGCTGTATCCCTACATACGGTTTGGCCACATCCATCACAGAACAGTCCAGAGATTCTTTTAGTGTTTACAAACCTGACCTCTCAAATACTCAGATTTTATCATGACTTCCTATTTCATAATAAAGTCATAAACAGATCGGGTTAAGTAAATCCTCAGTTTTATCTTAACATCATTAACTAGGGAGTTAGTATTTACTAACGCAATCAGAAACACAAACAGAACCTTCTGCCTGCATTTGCCTTTTCCAGGTTTATACCGCCACAGAAAACCATTTAAAAGCTTATATAGAATTTTGTGGTGTTTTGGTCGTTTTTATTTTTTGAATTCTACTGATTTATATTTTATTCCTTATTTGAACCAGCAGTAATTAGTGCAAGATTAGAACCCTCCCTCTGAACTATGACTTCATCTTCCTCTTCTACTTTTTCCACTTGCACTGCTTTCAAACACCAATCCCATAAAATAACTTCCTCTCTTCACCCTCTCTCCGGTGTGTTTACCCCTTCAGTTCACAAACTGTTTCCAACAACTTCCTGTTGGCGGAGGCTGTATCTTCCTTTCCAAAAGAAATACGAAGAAGTAAGTTAAACTTTTCACACCCAGGTTAGATGCTATCTGTTCCTTTGTGTGCACAGAACCCTGCCAAAACACAATACCATCACTACATTACCCAGTCTTTCCTCTCAGCTTTCACCACGTTCCCGATCTTTCCTCCTTGGCAACAGCCCCTGTGTGTTCTGACACAGCTACTCTGACACAGCTACTGCTGCTCCTGCCATATTCTTTCCAGACTATTTCAGAAGATTGGACTGCTTAGTTACTTTAAACTTGTTAATTGCATCCAATGCAACCTTCATCTAAGAGTCAAAACATCAATCCAATGACTTCTGAATGCCATTAGTTTTGGATATACTGTACAGATTTCCATGTGTTAAGCCTTCCTCCATCTCTGAAGCTGCTGTCGTTCTATATTCAATAAACTATTTTTACTAGCAGACATTAGCAAGTTGGAAGCTCAAAACATCTAGACTATCACAGATTTTCTCCCTCCCCCCACACACTCTAACATGTGTTTACTAAGATTATGAATATGAACAGAATACAAAAACACCAGCAGAAAAAAAATAATCAAACAGTATTCCTTTTACCAAGATAAAAATAAGAAATTTGGAGCTAATTACTGCAGTAAGTTACTTTACCATCTATCAAAAAAGTAACTTAAATTCGCAGTCCAGGGAAAAAACTTGATCTTAGTTCAGCAGTTGTGTTTCTAGTTATCATGCATCCAGATTATGGAATTTACTTGTCTGACAACACAAATAGCATAATTGTCTATTATATTGTACAATGCAAGTTTTGTTAACCCAATTCAGTTTAAGAATTACTTAACTGGAATAATTTTTAGTGTTTTAGCTAAATCTGAAAATTGATGAGGGCTAAAATCAAGCATGAGATGAAACTGAAGCATGATACCTATTGCCTGTGCTACTTTGACATGTAACACAGTTGTGTGGCAGCTTTGAAGGGATGAAGAGCAAAGTCCTGTTTCTGAAGTTAGAGCAAACTGAGTGAACTGTCATGCCATCTCTGCACCTTCAGCATTTTCAAGTAATGGGAAAGTTATTTCAAAGATTGTTACAGTTTCAAGAGTCTTTTTCATTAGTCATCATTTTAGTCTTTCTAAAAGGTATGGAGAGGTTCAATGTAGGCAGCCGGAGATGAGGAATTACACTGCATGCAACACTGAGGAAATAGATAAAGAAGTGGATAGCACAGTTCATGCAGCGAAAGAAAAGAGATGCAGGTCTGTGCTGATTGCCTTGACCATAGACAGAAGCTGACACTGACCTGGGGGCAACTGAAGTCAAGGAATTACTTCCACTTCTGCTATACGAAGTAAAGGCATCATGATTCTCTTCTTTAATTTTAACTCTCTTTCTTTCTCTTTCAGGTTCAATGACTTTTTGCATTGCTTGAAAAGCTATATTTATTGGTGGTGCTTCAAAAGCTTGTTTTTTTGAAGAAGCGTCACTTTGCTCCAAGTCCTTGGAAGTCACCTTTGTTTCTTCCTTACTTGGCAATTGAGTGGGAGCATCCTCTTTTACCAAATTATTTTTGCTGTCCAAGTATTCACAAGTAGTGTCCACTGGAATCTTCTCCCTCTTCTTTTTAATTTTAGCGCCTTTAAGTAATTCTAAGACAAAAGGAATATACTTTTTATACACAAGTGAAGCTAGAGTTAGCTTGTCCACCAACATGTTCATAATAAAACTAACAAAGAACATTTAACATGACTAAAGATCTTGGAATAATTCTTAATAGACAATTTACATCCCTTTAAGAATGTCCTTTCATATAATCTGTTACCAGCAAGTAAGCATCCCAACAGAAGTTATATAGAAAGAGAGAAAAAAAAAAAAATATCTTTCCCTCCATCCACTCTACCTTTTTACCAAGGCTTTTAATTAGATGCTCTAAAGTACATGAATATGCTCAATTATTTTATTTCTATTTTGGAGGCTGCTGAGGTAAGCTTCCATAACTAAGATTTTAAAGTTGAATCCTTCAGGTATGGACAAGTACCAAAACCAATTCACCCATCTGGTTCCCCATTCATCTTCCTCCACAGGCTTCAACTCCCTTATTTCTGCACATAGACAGGTATCAGCCAGGCCTCTGTTGTCAAAACTTAATCCATATTAACTTGAGCTACTAAAGAGTTTTTCCTCTAGATGTTTCTGCACTTATTACAAAGCTCATATCAGCTGCCTACGTTCAGAAAGCTGATACTTCTCATTAACACAGGTACTGCTACTCTTATGAAAAGCACCTCCTGAGAATTTGTTCCCACCTATTTTACTATGGTTATCTAGCTATACTCTATAAAGCCTCTGAACACTAGAATTTATACTCCTTAGTTTTCTGAAATTATATTAGTATACATATTGAAGTAAGGTCTTTCAGCAAGGTAGGGCTTTACTATTTCAATTCAGCAGTTTTTGACCAGGTTATTATCAAAAAGGCAGCCATTTACACATTAGTTTATAACCCAATGCCTTCCTGTTTAGTGTCATTCAGCTTTTGAATACTGAAAAGACCAGATTTCCACCCCACTCCCCATATGGAAAACTAATACTTACCTTCAGGTTCATATTTCATTTTTAGCTCATCCAGCATAACTCGCAAGTTCATATTCTCACTCTGACAAGCTTGCAAATTTCTCTCATTTGTGAAGAGTTTCCTCTCAACTTCCAGAACCCTCTGGCTCTCATACAGAGCTTTCATCCTCTGCAAGGATAGTTCATTTTTCAAGGTCTCAGTTTCCTTGCTGGGGTGGGAGGAAGAAATATACAGTCACTCAGACTTGGCTTCTTCTGTTTGATGGGGTTTTTTTTTGTTGCTGTTGTTTTTTCAGTAAAGCAACAGATACAAAGTCAACTAAGCATTTAGCAACTTCACAGAAAAATTAAAGTTTTTACTTGAACTTGACATAGAGCTGTGAGCTTAGCTACCAGAGATTGAATGCATGTTAGAAACAAAGCTGTACACTGAACAATGCACACATGCATATGTAACTGGTTTGAGAAACCTTCTCTAACCTACAAATTGACTATTTCATTGGGGTGTTTCTAGCCTGTGTATAAATTACTATAACTACTTCTATAACTGACAATACAAGCTTTACACAAAGGTGTTCTTCTAAGCAACCAACATAATAATTATGATGATACTCGGTGCATATCCTTGCCTCTATTTTAGAGGCCATTAACTTCCACTAATCATAAGGACTGAATCACCATTCCTCAGCAATCCTAAGGGACTCGGATCACACCAGTTTCTCATAATAACACCACCCATCAGGGGAGAGACTTCTCCGGAATTCCCACAGCAGACCACTCCCTCCTGCTGGAAGTGCAATACTTCCATCTGAGGGCTTAAACAGTCCTGAGGCCAAACACTATGGACTTTCTAATCAATAGATATGGAATTCACTAGCCAAAGAACACATCTCAACTAAACAGTCCAATAAAACATTTCAAGTGTTATTATCCAATTCTATAGAAGAGAAATAAATATATAGACCCTACAGACTTTAAGAAGCTTCATACAGTTCCCTTACAGGTTAGTTTTTTTTTTTTTTAAGTTCTCAATTATCTTGCATCTAGTAGTATTAACAACATTTCTAGAAGAAAGCAACAGTAATATAAGAGTTCTGCCGATATCTTTTACAGCAATAAATAAAATGACAAACAAGACAATTCTCAGTCCTAAAACAAAAATAGGATGGTTCCACAGCATTAGAAAAATGAGACACTGTTATTTGCACGTACAGTCAGTGGACTACATACAAACAGTAACAAAAAAGAGGGAGAATAAAAACAAGTAGCTAGAAGATAACCAGACTACAACCAACTTCTAGGCCTCAGACCATCAAGTACGTACTTTGAGTTATCTAGTTTCATTTGCAGTAAATCGGCATAGTAACCATCTTCAGATTCTCCTCCTTTTGAGCCACTACTAGCTCTGGATTCTTCCATATTCTCATATAAAGTCTGAAAAAGAAAGAGTGTCAGGTTGTCAAATAGCAACCTTTCAGAAAGCACATTAGCTTAGTCCTTAAGTGAAATTTTCCATCCATTTCTGTAGAGAAGCCTCATCATAGAGGCATTTAAACACACAAGAGAGCTGAGCTGCTCTGAGTACTTCCTCATTTGTTACAAATGTCTAATACCACTGAAAGCAACAGTTCTCTTTCATTCACTGAAAGAAAAAGAAATAAAAAAAAAGTTATGTCTGCTCCAGGTTTTCAAATAGCATTACAGAACAGCTCCCTTTCTTTTTACTTGAAAATATAGGATATTTAATTAACCCGCAGGGAATTTGTTCCAGCCTTTATTTTTAGTCTTCAGCAGCTGGATGCCAAAGGTAAGGAATACAAGCCACGTTAGTCAACAGCCAAAATCTCAAAATCAATTACATCTTTTAGATGAGAAAGTTGGTTCACACTAAAGACACCATAAATGCAATAAACTTGCTATAAAATACATTAGTAATGTGACATTCTGGGGTTTTTGTTTTGTGTTTTTTTCTGAACAAGCATTACTGAGATTTAATATTGTCCCATAGATGTCATAGGCTTCTGTCAGTCACTGACAGTCATTTGATTTCCTGACACTACTTATTTATGGCATAGATACAAAAATAAATACTGATCAAGCTTATACATGACCGAACTGGTAAAGCAATCAAGCCGTCTTCATTGCTTACTAAAATGGGTTAAGCCTAGCTTTATACCACTTTGGTTAAACGCAGAATAGAGGATCCTATCCTGGAAAGCATAATCCTAATGCATAAGGCTAATACACCTAAGTTTACATTCTAAAGCTGTGATAAGAAAGGGCCAAACGAGTCCATAAGTATGTAAGAAGGTAAGAAACACTACAGTTTTTAACTCTGTATGCACACAAACATCGCTAACATTACAATAATGCATACAGGTATTCTCATGTATTTCTCACCTTCCAAAATATTGACAAAATGCTATCAAGCTGCATAAGAGGACTGAAGAAATTGCTTTACAAGGATGATTAATTAATTAAGTTTTTCTAAAAAAGAGCATACTTCAACTGCAAAGCTAGGACACATTAAGCAAATAAATATCCAAGAAATCCAACATAGCTGAGAGACTAAAGAGTGATAAAGCTTAAGTACATGCAGTAAAAATGCAAAATGGTTATGTCTTCCAAGAAAAAAAAAAATAAAAATCAGATGTCATAGCTCAGTGAACTTTGACCAAGTAATTGAATTTAAACACCACAGGTAACTACATAAAATATGAGAGTGCTACACATAGGAGCAAAGAAAAGATTGTTTATCCAGACTGGGGGTTGGGTGATGTAGAGTTTTCTCTGAACTTCAGAAGTCTATGTTCTCCAGCTATAAAATGGAACTGGTCAAATAAAAGTATGAGGAGCCTTTGGATTCCCTTTTCAAACCTGAGCGTGGACTTCAGATAGTTTCCATAATTCTTCTTATTCTCATGTTTTAGCTTCTGATTATGACTTTTCCACATAATTTCAGACCACCTACCTTAAATTTTTCTAGCTGCCTCACTTTCATAAGAAGATCTTCTATCTCACCATTCTTTTGTTCTAACATTGACTGTAAGCGTTCCAGCTGGTCAAATTCTGCCTGAGAGCCTTTCATCTGTAGCAGTGTAGCCATTTGCAGCTGGAAAAAAGAAAAAAAAAAAATCTTTAAAACAAATACTGGGTTAAGTGACTGAAAATCTCAGGCTCTTACCCAGAACAGTTAGGGTACTCAAGCCTTGCAATTCGAATCCCGAATACAGAAGCACACTGCATACTTAAGCTCAGTAGGCTTCACAACGGTCTTTACAATTGCCATCATTGTAGGTTGACACCAAAAATCTTTAGGACAGCTGAAAACCTACTGAACAGAGTAGTCCTGAGGTGTCATATCTTTCTCCATATTGACTAAGGAACCTACAAATATGCCAGCAAGAACACACACAACATTTCTCATTCAGACCATAAACACCAAGTCAGCTAGAACCAAACTACAGTGCAGGCTTGTTTATCAGAGCTAAAATGCATCCACCAAGATGGGGAAAAACACTCCAGTTCATCAACTTTTTTGCAGTTCTGATTCTGAGGTATAGATAACACTAACTTTGCCTTCTCTAACATTAATCCAAGAATTGCAGCTTCTACTGCTTCAGTGGAATGTACCCTTTGAAGGGAAGGAACACCCTTGGTCATTAAAAAAGGAGAAATTTAATCAGAGAGAAGTCTTGCATTTACAGATTCTTCTCATGCTGTTAACAAAATATCACAGTACAAGGGCCTTAACACATTCAGTTAAAACTGATACATCAGACAGCTAAAGAATTAGAGAAAAATATGAAATGCAATAATGGAAAGACTCAACAGGGTGTTAGTGATAACTGCAGCTTTTTTACCAGACTAGGCAGTATGGATAAGGTAACACTGTAGGACACTTGAAGTCACAGGGAAAGGATCAACTGAAACAAAGGAGACTACAGATCAACAGAAAAAGTGAGAGAAGAACATTTACCCTATAGAATCTCTTAAGTAAAGGATATTGATGATTCTGTACACAAACTAAAGCTAAAGAAAAGATTCAATCACCTCATGCTCATAGCTTCTACAGGACATAGGGGAGGCAAATTTTAACCCCCACTGCCTGACTAAAACTATCTTACATTTCCCAAGCATGTAGACACCTAACCTTTTTCCCTTTCTCTTAAAAGCCCACTTGCTAACTGTCAGAACTGCAAATTGCAGTCGATCTACACAAGAACAAAGAACAGAAACATTAAGAAACTGGAAGGGATACTGTGGACAATACACCAGATGTGGTAAAACTTTCGCAGCAGTACTGCTTACATTCTGCTCAGGAGTCAGATCTTCCAATCTGTAAATACCACATTCAGCTATTCCCACAACTGCAAAAACAGTTAACTATACTGTTGGAATCAGCTCCTGAATGAAGAGATCAGTTAACTATAGATTGAGCTTTAACACACAGCATCACAATGCAACTCAAAGCAGAGAGGACCCTACCAGGGACCTAAGGTGGCAGCTTAAGCAAAGCAGCTCTCCTAACAAACTACCTATCTCCAATACTGATATTAGAAGACATTTCATGGGGACAAATGAGTAAAAATTGAAGTTCCAAATAAAAACATTAAGTAGTATTACAACAGGAATATCAACTTGCCTCAGTTCTTGGTGAAAGTCTTCAGTATTAGGAATGTTTTCTTATACCATTAAATCAGTATGACTGACTTAACCCTCACATTACAAGGAGAAAAATTCTGAAGAAGCTGATTCTATTCAATCATTTTACTCACTCATCTCTTTAGCTCTCAAGGTCAGATTTTAGTAAAAGATAATTCCTTTGCTACATTAGTAGTTCTTTTCATGTCATTTAAGAATGTTGTTTCAATTATTTTCAACCTATCTCTCCACAAAAGCTAGATACCACAAACCTACATCTTAAATGTTACTCATTATTGTCACTTGTGACATTTAAGCACTTGTCTCAAACTGCATGATCAAGTATTTGATCGAAATGAAAGGATCCACACTCTTGATCCACACAAACATGAAAACAGCTGGCAGTTTTGCAGCATCCCCTTAACATTATCTTGTAAATCAGCTCCTGCTATCGTTCTCAACTATTTACCAAGAGGCTCCCATCCTATGGAAGTGTAGTCTAAATGAAACAGTTATAACACAAGTTATGACTTATTCTTCCACAAAGATAGTGAGAAGAAAGAAAAACATGGACAAACATAAAAAACAAGAAAGCAACCCAGGGCGGGGGGGGGAAGCAGTGTGGTAAGAGGACAGAATACAAGCCTTCCCTGTTCTTTATATTCATTCCTGACAACCAGCATTCACATAGTACAAGAACAGGACAAGAAAAGAAAAGGCAATTGTCAAGACAAATTGAATGCTAGTTTGACTGACAGGAGTTGTAGTTTACTCTTATCCATTTAACAACTACTGCCAGAGTAAGGAAGCACTGCCCTCAGTATAACTTGGAGTTCTAGGAGAAAGTAATAGTACTAGTAGCAATAGAAAGATGCTGATGTACCATACAAGTCAAATAGCACAGCGACGTTCACTTGTTTTTTCTCCCATTTCCTTCCCCCTAGACTACCGTATCATATTTTAAAGATAATCAAATCCCCTGGCCTGTGTACTAAAGCATTGCCTTATCAGACCCCAAGGAAACCCTGGAGTATTATAGTAATGGTCATACCTTCATTTTTTGCAATTGTTCTCTAGTGAATGCATGCTGTTTTTGCAGTGAATGATATTTTATTTTCACACTGATCAGCTGTCGTTCCATTTCTGCCCTACGGTCCTCCACCTACAGAACATTGTTAACAATTATTACTATGAAAATTATAACACTTGTTGTCACTTGGATGGTAAGTTTTACAAGGAGATGTTGCCTAGCAATTGATGTTAGTTCTGCAAATATTGCTTTTCCAGGAAGAATACTTGAAAATACGCGCTATTGCCATTACCTCTGAGATAAAAGTGGGTAGAGGTAGACAGCAGTGTAGCAGCTGAAGCACAATCAGTAAAAGCACAACAGATTTTTCTTTTGTTCTTTTGATATCAAAATAAAGTAACATTTCATATGTTTCTGTGTTGCTATACAGTAGTTTTGTCCATTGGCATCAAAACAAGTAGTTTTTATTAAAAAAAAAAAAAGAACCATGTACCAATTTAACCCATTCCCTGGGTGGTGTTAGAAAACAAAATAACTTCCTATGCATTTAACAGCAGCTGAAGTCTTAATCAGAAACTAAATCAAAAACCCTCCCAAATGCTCAAACATCCAGCCATTTTCAGCATGTTTTTAAAAGACAACATTTATCAGCATCTTTTAATATTTCATATACTATCTTCTGTATTAAAGAAGGCTCACCAGCTGAACAAAACTACTTAGAAATACTACTATAAGAAATACAACTACTTTTAAGAAATAAAATGAAGTATTTCTTCTCTCCTCTGTACATTATCAGATCCGTGGCATAATTTTACCTCAGCAAAGAGAGAATTGCCTTTACTTGCAGGGTCCAAAGATTGCTGCACTGCATGATCCAGCTGAACCTGAAGCTCTTGATTAGCTTCACGAGCTTTCTAGATTAAAGCAGAGAGGGTATCAGTCATTTAAGCATCTGATGTACTGCATATATGAAATTAATCAAGTAGTTTTACCTCTTTTGCATTTCCTATGCCTTTAGCACAGATTATCTTGTACTGCAGTCCTTAACTATGCATATAGTTTCAGTCAGCAACAGATAATTGGTGTTGTTTCACTAAAAAACTTAATATTCCACTTGCTCTTCAGGACAAGAGCATAACTAAAACTTTTAACGGAAAACTTTGGTGTTTATCAGTTGGATTAATGGTATTGAGACTCTTAGCCTTGCTGTGCTCCCCAGCACAAACTTTTCCAAGGCATTCAGCAGGAACTTGAAATAAAAAAGAGAATTATATCAGTGACCTGTGAGAAGATCCTGTTATGAGGCAGAATGTTGCAGTGCCAAGGATCTCCATAGAGCGCCTTCCACAAAAGAAAGCCAATACAGAGGGTATTTAGCAACAAGCAATATCAAACATGACTAGCCAATATCCTTTTTTTCCTCCTTTGCCTTCTCTTTCTCCCTCCCTCCTCAGAACTCATATCTCAAAACTCCTCTTATTTCACTGAAAAGCCAGCACCACAACTTGTGGAAATCAGGGATCATCTACCACTTTTGAATAAAGTTAAGAGAATACCTCTAACGCGTTACAGTAAGAAACAACTTCTTTTTCTCTCTCTTCTTTTTCTCCCTGTAGACGCTCCAGCTGATTACGTAAGTTACTGTTTATGAGTTCTAACTGTTCTTTACCATACTGCAGTTCATTCAGCTTTTCTTCAACATTGGCCTAAAGAAAAAAAAAAACCAAGTATGAAATAAAACATCTGTAAAATAATTTGAAGAAAAACAGGCTCAAGTGAACCAAACAGGTTTGCTAGTAATAATTACTTTTAATACACAATATTATCTTGAAGAAAAGGTTGTATTAAAGTCTAATTATTAGGCTAATATTTTTTTCTATGCATATTTTCTTAATAGTAAGCCAATCATAAGGTAGCAATATACACAAAGTGTCTAAAAATGAAATGAGCAAAAGCACAGAATTTTATCTTCACCTAGCGTACATTCCTAATAATGAAGTAATAGTCACACACCTTCACACTTTCTAGTTCAGTGAGTTCTATCTGAAGATTGAGCATTTCTGAAGACATGGTCTCATGTACACGTTCAGACATCATACGTAGTTCTTCTGATTTGGCAGCAATTATTTCCTTCTGATGATCCACTTTGTGTCTCAATTGTTTCTCCGAGAGTCGGGTTTCATCTAGTTCTGCTTTCAGGTTCTCCAACTTAAAGACAGTTGACAAGCAGTACCCTTGTATCATAAATTCTTTAAAAGCACAATATTTTTGACTCTGTTCTAATTACAGAAAATGTCTTAGAAATACAACTTAAGAGTAAACTTCAAAAAAATAAGCTTTGAAATGTAATGTAATTCACAATCTAACTAAGCAGATGTTTGTTAAAAACAAACCACACAAGCTTCTACACGTTATAACTATTTATTAGATTTGTTTTGGTAGCAAGTGTGCAATTAAGAGTTAAATACATATTCTTTAAAATGCTATTAGCAACATTTGAGCTATACATTAGCTGCCAAACCTTGTTTTTAAGGTCACTGATTTCTTGTCCATAGACTCTGGCAAGCTGTTCTTTCTGTTTATCCAGTTGCATGTTTTGCTGTTGCTTGAGGGAATCACATTCAAAACTCAAGCTTTCCAACATTCGATTCTTGAGTTCAATTTCTCTCTGAAGAGAGTATTTCTCTTGTTCGAATTTCTGAAAGAAATAACATACTAATAAATCTATATGTAATATTCATAAACACTTGGGGAACAACGTACTAAATACAGGCTTAGAACCAAGACACTAAATGCCTGAAACTCATTCAACCTTTTGTCGCAGTTCCAATTATCGAATTGTCATACCCATGTTTTAAGACAAAAAACAAACCACAAGCTGCACTGAAATTTTATGACTTATTTGGTTGTCAGGCCAAAGGCGCGAGCGAGCGGCACGTGGTTCTTTGTTGCCATCTGAGGCTAAACCACGACAGTAATATTCTCCTCTTCATGAAAACTGTATATTTTTTTTGCCCCAAGATGAAGGGTGTGGGCATCTTTTCTGTAAATGTAACAAATTTAGTGAGAGCTTACATGTCCTTTCTACCACCATGGAACCCGATTATATTAAAAATTGTTACAGTCCATCAAGTGTTCCCCTACTGCAGACCAGTTAGGTTAAATGTTTGGTAAAGACATCTAAATTGTCTCCTGTTTTGTAATAAATACCACCAACCCTTCCAGATTGAAGAATGACTTTTCAACCAGCTTCCCCTATGCCTGATAGTATATGTTTGCTAATTACAAAGGGCAGCTTCGTTTTACTCTTCCATTCAGCTAGTAATTAAGGAGAAGAAAAAAAAATAATAAAAAAGGAGAATCTCCCTCCGCCCTTGGATTCTAAGTTACTAATCGATCTGGTTCACACAAGCTTAGCTCATAACTTTGCTCCAGCCTGTAACACAGGATTACAACCCATGGGTGCAGCTTGACAACACAGCAGCTACCATCTCAGGTTGTCTGCAGGAAAGGATGATTCTGCCCTGCCTCACATGAGCTTTACAGCCGCACCTCTTGCACTAAGCTCACCAATGGCAAACTGATCAAAATAAGCTATCACAATTAGCTATGAAACTCTGTCCCAGTTAGAGAATATTGTGCTCAATATCGTATAGCAGAGATGAAAAGCTCTCTCTACAAATACTAAAAAGGCTTATTACAATTATTCTAGACTCTAAAAGGCATTTAAAACACACGTGACATTCAGAAAATTGTTAAAATAAAAATTTGACAGCTTTTTTACTTGAAGCTTAAAACATCACCTCAGTTTTCTCAGTCAGTTCATGGCGTATTTGATCCAACTGATTTTGAACTTCACTTTGGGACTCCAATAAATGCAAGCCATATTGTGCTGCCTTTCTTCGCTCATTCTCTGCTTCCTTGAGTTGGTGTCTAAGATTTAAAATGGTCTCTGTCTCCATTTTTCTTCCTTTTGTTACTTCAAAATTGCAAACACAAAATGATTAAAAAAATATTTAGCACTAAGTTACAATAATTAATCTAAAAGAAGTTATTGGATTTCCTTTCTTAATCAGGATACAAGGATATATTTTTGGATTAATACAAGACATTAAAAAAAGATAGCTCATAACAGTGCTGTGCACAGTAAAATAATAGCTATTTCTCCATAAACTTGGTTAACATCTTATTCCTGACTATGTCTTAACTAGTAGCATGCAGCAAAGCCACTCCTGTGTACCCAGCCCAGTTTCCTAGTGCACTAGAACCACGGTTAATCTATTACATATATAGCTATCTTGCCATATACAAAAGAAGGCTAGGAAATACCCTTGCAAAAAACCATTTTTATGCCTATCATACGGTTGACAACATTTTCTGTGATATTATAAATAAAGCCACACTAAGCATAGCATTTCTTGTGTACACAAATAACACTTAAGATTCATGTAGGCAGCTGTATTAGCAGGACAGTTTACTCCTAATAACATTATGTGGGATATAAAAACAGATGAAGATAGCTGAATGAAAGAGTCAAAAATAGAAGCCTTCTTAATATATGGAATTTTAACACAGAGCCTTTTATTTATTTAAGTGCTTAATGGAGCCTTTCATGACTGTCTTCCACTTTAAACTTCAGTCATTGCAGGCTTCTGAACAACATAAGCCAAGAGTTCTCTCAGAAAGTATGCAGTAACAATGACACACAAATACAAAAAAAACCCTGCAGCTGATTTTTGAAAGTCCAGTTTCATAATTTTTATATAATTTCAAGATTTAAGTAATTCTTCATTGAAAATCTTATTCTATGCTTTTTCTTTTCACTTTAACAATTAAGTTGTTGCCATTTCATACTGGCACATATATTATTCTTACGAATGTCAGCAAGATGCTAGTCTTGAAGAGCAAATTTTGCAGCTCAGTACAGGAAAGATTATTTTTAAGAGTCATTATTGGAATGTACAGCCTTCAGTTTTTCTCTTGCTAACTTTTATTGAACATGGGTAACTCCTAGTGGAGTAACCCAGCTTCCTAGAAAAGGAAAAAAAATTTTAACTTGCAAAAGTAGATCATGCCAAAACTGTGATAATTCCTTTCAGAGGTACAACATAGAAATTATCAAATTCTGCTTTTCACATTTTTCCAGCATTTATTGTTATTCAATTTTAACACGTACAAAGAGACTTTACCAGACAGGCTCTGAAACTCCAGTTTTTCACATCAAACAATTGCAATGCTTGAAATACTAGTTTTGCACACTTATGCTAAAATAAGATACTTAAAGACAGGAATCGAGCACACCTGTAACTGAGAATCAACAAAATTATTACTAGTGCAAGGACACATATACTGTGTACAATTTAATAATGAAATGTTTACAGTAAGATGGAGCAATACAAGCATATAGCCAACAACTCCTGGCATTCATTTATATTAGTAAAGGGAATTAATTAATCCTTATTCACTTCATAAATAGAATTTTTAGAACAGCTTTATTTTCTGAAAAAACAACAGTATAGAAGCAACATAGCAGTTTGATTGCTCCTAGCTTACTAAATTAAATTTGAGTAATATTTTTAACTCACCTTCAGAAGTCCATTTACGTTTTTCTTGACCTTATTCTCGTACTCCACCTCTAAAAGAAAAAAAAAGCAACAGTTGTCTAGTCCGGATGAATATAAGCTGCCATTACTGCACAGTCCTTCATAGAAGTCCTTTTCTGAAAAGGCTTAATGCCTGTGGCTGTCTCATGAAAATGCAGATCACAAGCTAAAACCCCATGGAAATGCAAATCTTATTCAAATCTCAGTTGAGGAAGCTGTCAAATAGTTCAGAAACGGCCAGACCAGGCAACGTTGCCAAAGGATAGATGCTCTGCAATTGGTCTGCAGGGCAAGTAAACAGGCTACACGCGGGGTCACCTTCTTCCAGCACACATGCAATTTTTAAGGGTTGAGGATTTTGTCTGGCTCCCTTCTACTTTCCTGTACTGTTTTCCAGTTTCACATACAAGATCTTTGAGCTCTTAATAAATCACTTAATGGATAATATAAAAAAAAAAAAAGATCTTGGGCTATTTCATAGTTGGAAGTATGAAGGGAAAGAGAAATAGTTTTCCTATTCACATGTTCCTTGCCAGCTGTTCTGGAAAACAGCAAGTATGCTTTTGGAGCACAGACATCCTCAACTTTTCAGTGTCAATTTTGCATGAAGTTAATCACACAAGTCCAGGTAGCTTTGCTCATAAACCTGTATTGTTATATACAGAAGGAATTGCCTGCAATTTAATATTGTACATGAGGTTAAGTAAACTTCCCTGAAAATAACATTTGAGGATAAATTGAGTAGGTAGTGAAGTAAGCAGGTAAGAGGGGAAGTAACAGAAATCAGTCTCTGTGTATTCTACCAAGAGTTACAAGAGAGCTACTCACTTTTGGCTAATTATCTTAAAACACTTTATAACAGATTCTACACCGAGGGCTCCAGACGTTGATTATTCAGCCACTTAAGTACTCCTTGAGAAAAACAATAAGGTCGGAAGATAAAAAGAGAAGAAAGCATGCAAACTTTCTTCTCCCATTCGATAACTGTTCTTCTAGTTCAACTGCTATTCCCACGGGTCATATGCCGCTTCGAACCAACGTCGCAAACGACGCAAACTCGCCCCAGCCCAAGGCTCTTAACAGGAGTCCCGTCCACACGTTACACAGGCAGTGACTTACAGCCGGGCTTGTTTCCCACAGGGAAAGGCCCCTGCCCACATTATAACGGGCAAAAAGGGCGGAGGGGGAGAGGGTCCCCCCCCACCTCACCGGACGCAGCACCTCCGGAGGCCGGAGAAGGGCCTTTCCCGCTTGAGGCAACAGGGGCCGGCACTGTCAGCGCGACCCCGGTGAAGGGAAGGGCCTGACGGCCACCAGTCGCGCAGGCAGCGGCAGGAAAGAACGGGAGGGAGACCGGAGCTCTCCTCCACCCTCCCCGAGCCCCTCGGCCCCGCCGCCCGAGACCTCCCTTCTGCGGACGAGGAGCAGCGAAGCGACGGCCCCACAGGGAGAACAACGCGCCCCCCCGCGCTACCTCAGCCCCGCCGCCGCTCCCGCGGTTCAAACTCGCCACCGCGACGCCACCACAAGTCTCGCGAGAGCTGACACCGCCCGCCTTTCTTCCCCCTCCCCCGCCTCTCTCCCGCGCACGCGCCTTTCCCGCCCACCGCCACTGAGGCGCGCGTGCGCGGTGCCGCCAGCCTGCGGGGCGGGAACGGCGCGTGCGCGGGCGGGCGTTTGTGAGGAGAAGTGGCGGAAAAGGGCGGCGGGTTAGTGCTGCTGCCGCTCCGCTCGTCGGCGTTGGAGAACAGTTGTTCGTTTACGCTTGGTATGGTACGGAGTAGATATACACGCCGTGCCAGTGCGGAAGGGTTTTTGCACAGAGACTATGGGAGATTTTCCGAAGAGAAAGGGCAGGCAATAAAGTTACCCGCTCGTCTGGAGCATACCGAGCCAGAGCACAGCAGGCTGGAGGTGCGAGGGATGTGCTTGGCGCCAGAGTCGCAGGCATTGCCACCTCGCTCAAAGAAAGCATACGCTGTAAGTGATGAGAGTGCTGTATATTATCTAGGAAACCTGCCAAGTAGAAGGGCGATCTGTGCCTCCCACACAGTATTCTGCAGGAGAGTTTTGGGGGTTTTTTTGATAGCAGAACACCGTGACTGGTTTATCCCACTACCTGCTTTCCTTATCAAGGAAATCCCCTCCTTCAGCAGGGAATGCTGAGGCTGCCTGCACCTGAGGAAACGGCACCATCTTCTTACCCAAACAAACCTTTCCATAGAGTATGTGGAGCTTACTGTCCAAACTTCAAGAGCCACACAGCAATTACAGTGCTTGTAGCATAGCTGTTCAACTAAACTTCTGATTTCCTATTTTTATCCCTAGCTTGCTCTAGTTTCTACTCATCTCTGCTTCCTGCACTAGGGAGGAGCCCCAGGGAGTAATTTCATAGTGTTAAGTTTGCCCAGAGTTCAAGATTTCTTAAGCCAGTGAAGATCTGAATAATACCCACAAGGAAGACCAAATTCGTCAGCTGAAGCATTTCAGCATGCAATTCTGATAGTTATTTGAGAGTCCAAGCACAGTTGTCCACATGCAGTTTTCTCTGCCTCAAGAGAAAACCTGAGTAATCTTTACCTTTTAAGCAGTGGTTAAATTTTTCATCTATCCTGCAAGATTCATGTATTTTTGCACTTTCTCTAATCACATCAGTGAGTATGGAAGGTTTATATTCTCATAACTAATGTGACATCTGTAGTAAAAGCCATTGCATAGAAACATACCAAAGCCAATTCTGCCTTTAAAGAAACATGCTTCAAGTTATGCAAGGTTAAATTCAAGCAACAGGCTGTAAGTAGATGCAAGGATAACAATCCTATTTGGAGCAACCAGGACAGAAATAGATGTCTTAAGATAAAAGGGGCTTGGAAAATAAGCACATAGTGTAAAATTCTACAGAGGAAGCCAATAAAAGTACTACTACTTCTGTCAAAATGATACTAATACTACTGTTCCAGCAAAATGTGTGGGTCTAGCTTACGTCAATAGAAGTAGGATTAAAAATTAAATACAGAATGGTCTAGACAAGGACAAATGCCAAGTTGATTAAAACAGGGACAGGAAACAAGAGAATCCTGTTCTAATCCTGATTCTGCTGCATTCACTATGTGATTAACCACTCCAAATACCCACAGCTAAACCCCCTTGTTTTAGAACAAGGGTAACAGTGACTTAATTAACAAATCCATGTAATTCTGCTGAGAGTTAGTTGAGTACATCTTGGAAAAATATAAAATACATTGTAAATTCTAAGTATTAACATGATTACTCCACCAGATCAGTTACCTGCCGTAGCACACTAAATCACAGAACAGTTAAAATAGCTGTTTTTCCCCCGCCTTCATTTCCACAGTCATGTGTAACAGCTGATGTTTAACACATTAAATATGTTACCCAGCTCCATAATGTTTTCCTCAGCTTAAAATTTCCATTGATGCCTTTAAAACAGAGTTAGGAGCTTAGATACAAATTATTTAAAATACGACGTTATTTTCAGAACTGTTCTCTCTTCCTTGTTGAATCAGCACTAACTAGGATCCTGTTTTACAGATCACCTCTACTTGTGAATATAAAATACATCAGTTGCTAATAAGTTACTTGTAATATAGATTTGCCAAATGGAGTAAGCACCTTGTCAGAACACTACAAGATTATTCACTGGTGTTATAAAATATTTAATAGTGACATAATACCACTATTCATAGTTTGGCTATATACCAGGATTCCTTGAGTTGTACTTAGCTTTAAAAGTAGATTTTGCTGTAAGAATTTGCTTGTAGAAGAGCATAGAATGACAAGGTCATGAAGTCCATCACTTGTACTAAATTTGGCTTCATGGAGACAAATGCTTTTGCCCCACTTAGCTGTGAGAAGACACTCACTTTTCATGTTTCTTTTCAGCTGAGGTTGTATTTAGTCCCTAGCTTGCCCCTGTAACTGTGTATTTTGCTCTTAGAAATTTTTCTCCTGCTTATGACCTCATTAAAAGCTATTTTCCTATAGGGATTCTACAAATCCAGTAGTTACTGAAGCATAAATGTTTCCTAAGTGTGTAGTTTGTACAGTTTTGTTTATTGACATTTTTACTGTGCACTGCTGACCTTGTATAAAATGTAAAAGTGTGTTTTGTAAGTCTTACACGGAATGCTTGACTGCTAGCATAGATAAGTAATAGAGTAATTACAGCAAGTAGATGTGTTGGATTTTTTTTTTTAATCCCTGAAGAGGAGGCTTGTTGCCTTTCTCTACATAAAAACAAGTTATATTAAAAAGCCTTCTTAGTCTTACCCTGCTAATTGCTCAGTGTAACACAGGAGCTGACAAACGTTTTGCTAACTGTGCTTAAGAACCCAAATGCTATACAAAGCAAGCAAGTAATAGCACCCTATTGAGAAGCAGCTGATTACTGGTTATGTAAGTCATTTTTGGCACAATAGATCCAGGGTTCATTATAATCAAAACTTGTTGGAGCATTAGGGTTGGTGTTTTTTTTGGTTTGGGTTTTTTTCCCCATGTTCTTACTCTTCATTATTTAAGAACACTTATTTTTATATAATTTAAAGCCATATTACTTTATTTGCTAGTGCAACTTCATAAAAGCCCAGATTTATCTGCCTCCACGTTTTTCAGTTGGTAAACATTAAACTGTTCTGCTTTTTTGAGATGAGACACTTTCACCTTTAATTAAATGGAATTCATAAGCCTACATGTTTTAATTTATTACTGTGAATTCCAAGAGCAGTAATACTAATACCGAAGTTCTTTTGCAAGGAACTCAAGTAGCTCAATAATTACAGCAACAGATTGACTGCCAGTAACATGCTGTTTCTAATCCTCTCTAAATTATTAGTGACTGACCTCATCCCAATCACTTCATCTCACTGTTTCAGTGATCTCAGCTAAACAAAGATGTGTTTTGCATTTTTCTTACCAATCTAACCTTAACTAGCCTTCTACGGCTTCACATGATTACTTGACAAATCTATAAAGTAGGTGTGAAAGTCTTTTTCAAATACAAACTTACAGGTACTCCCTTATAAGAACTTTCCATTACTTTTATTTAGCTTCGTTACTTTTTTTTCACTACCTGCTTAAATAGGTCAGGAGACTCACAATAAACTTTCTGGCTTTATGAAATCAAAGTGTCCAATTATGAAAATATTATAAAAATATACATACTTCAGTACATAAATTCAGAGCTAAGCTATGATGGAAACTTACATTATGACTTGACAAGCATCTTGTAGACTACGCTTCACTTTTTCCTGATTTGCACTCTTGGTTGTTTTTTTTTTTTGGAATAACAAGTCAAATTAGACATGTCTTTCAAGTTTTTTGCATATCCATGGCTAAAGTCATAACTGAACAGTTTTGCTAAAAACAAGAAGATAATGATAGAAGTTTTATGATATTAAGTTTATGAGTTTGATTTTTTGTTTGTTTGTTTATACCTGGTAGCTCAAGAACTTGATCACGTAACAAGTTTACAAAATCAACACGTAATAGAATCTGGAGCATGCTGTAACTCAATTTCATTTTAACTTTTCCTTCTTTAAAGGGTATCTAGACAAGTCCCTGTAACTTGATATTGAGATATCTGTTGTTATCAAACCATAATTTAATGGTGGTTCAGAATCACCACTGCTTTTTTTTTTCATACATTGTGAATTTAATTAACTGACACCAGTTCTCATTCAATCTATTGCACTTTGATAACAGTATTAAGTATTTTAAAGCTGCATTTTGTGATATAGAAATATACATATAGACATTACCATTAACACTGCTAATTATACAACCATTAACTTACCCAAACATTTTACTGCTCTCTAAAACTACTTAAAAATTATTATAATTTATGAATATTTTTTTTATATACTCACTAACAGCAGAGCTTCCCTAATGCAGTCATCTCCTTTTTAACATCCCCGCTGCCATGGTAGTTAATATACCTGGTGTTCTAGCCACGTAGCTTTTGCAACCCTGATTCTCATTCCTTCCAAATTAGGACGAGTGTCAGGACATGCATACCTTCCCGACCTGCGACCCAGCTGTCGTTAATCACCAGCACCACCTGGCGGGTATCTGCCTTAATTACTGTTTCCTTGTATGGTTTGCAGTCTCCGCGTAGGTGGGACAGTACTCCTTTACTACTCTTCTAGAACTTTTCATTGTGGTGGTCAAAGACAAGTATTCTGAGAAGCAAGTAACAGTTATTAACTATTAATGAGAAAATTTTATTTAATGAAGTAATATAGCTTCATTTTGATAAAAGGTATGTTTCAAATTAATTTACGTGACTGCATCTTTTTTCAATAAACAGTTGGACAGGGGAATTATCTTTAATTTTGACAGAACTTAATTTTATACAGATGATCAGCTACATTCTGGACCATAATTTTAGCGCTGCTACTGTGCATTTCTAATCAAATGGAGTAAAAAGTTTAATCAGCTTTGCAAGCTGGAGGTCGTTAGCTTTTTCACCATCAAAACCAATTTAGCTTTCACCTGGACCTCATTTAAGGCCTACTATAAAACATCTTCACTTTCCCCAAAGACAGTTTAGGTGTTCTGTGTGAGTGAATGTGAAGGCCGAAGGTAAGGCTTTTCCTTCGTTGTTGGGTTGTTGTTTTGTTGTTTTTTTAATCTTTGCTGTTAATAATATGTAGTGTTTATTTAAGTGATATATTTCATCAAGTTATTTTTTATGAAGTAGTTTTGAAAATGCTAATTAGAGACTATATAGCTCTGATGCTTATGATGATGAAGAATAGAAGTAAAAAGACAAGTAAAGAGTGGTGTAAGAGCTGTGTTTCAGTATGTAAATATTTGATGGCTTAAGGAGTGTGTTTTACTTCTAAGGTGTGCTATTGTGTCATTAAATGTTCAAGGTAAGATTGTTCCTAAAGGGTCTAAATTAAGCTATAAATGTAATTCTATGTTATGCATAAAAGTGGTGTTGTAAGTTCTGTGAAACATGGATAACTTGTAAGAATCTTACATGGAAATGTATGTAATATAGCTAGTTATGTCTTTATTGATTAAGATTTATTGCTCTACAACTAAATAAAAGCTTGAACTGTAGAATACATAATTGGGATCAGGACTGTGAAACGTTAATTTTATTTTTTTTAAGCTTAGTTGAGTATTTTTATCCTAGGATGTAATAGGAAAGAGTAATGAATTGAGCTGTGGTTGTTTAGTTTTCTTTCAGTTCTAGGTTTTCCATATTTAAGACTTTTAACCAGCTTTTATTTTCTCAGAGTAAATACTTCTAATTTTACTTATAATGTTAATCCTTGGTCTCCTCTGTTCCCCTTAAAAGATGAACTCAAGCTCTTTATTAGGTAAAACTAAAGAGATGCTTTCTTATTCTTAAGAAAACTTATGTGGTACTGTTTGGAATTAAGTGGTCCTATTCTGATTGTAGGGACATATAACATGAAATGAGACCATGTGAAACTGATGTTTTAAAAGTTAACCAAGTTAGTGTTATCTGATACCTGCCTGCTCATATAGAGACTTAGCAGACTGAAGTTTTGTTGGTTTTGAGGGGTTTTGGGGTACTTTATGCACTAACTAATTTCACTTTAAGTCGCTTGCTTGCCTACCACTTAACAAGTGTACCATCAACTACAGCACCTGAATAGCTTCATTCTGGGACTGACAGGCTGAAAACGACCTGACCTGTTGAAGTCTTACTGGCAAGCAAATTTGTTTTCTAAAACTTTTGGAAAAGGTTTGTGTGAGGAAAAAAACCCAACAACTAAACCCACGAATGTGCATATGCACACACACACTCCCAAACATGACCCCAAAATCCACAACTTTTTGTGCATATTTTTTTTCCCCTAGTGTAATTGTTTTCCTCTTATACTTACTTTTGAAAACAAAATGAGAAATAAAAGCAATGAAGTGAGCAGTAATGAGTAAAATGGGACAATTTGGAAAGATGAACCAGAAGGATCTAATCACTTGAATATGTTCTTGGTGTTTTTGCCTAGCCTGGTAAAATATGCTGATGCTTTTAGTCCCAATTTAAATTGCCTCATTATTATACTAATAGTTTTACTGCCAGATCAACAGCATAAAGTCTAATTATAATTTAAAGATTCTAAACACAATTTACTTTTATTTCATTGCTAAGTATTCATGCTGTATCTCAAAATACAGAACTGCTTCATCTTGTCAGTTTTGTCTTGAGTGCAAGATCTCACAAAATGCCTCAGTGAAGATGGCCTGTAACCATATTTGCACACTGTTTATGATTATAGTGTCTTTAATAATACAACTAATTCTTTTCCACAGACAGATTACATTACTGAATGGCCTGAAATGTGTGGGGCACGAAGCTTTCTGACCATGAAATTTGCTGTCTCACTTAGTGTGAAGCAGTGTATCACCCTTTACAAACTCTTACTGTAGTTAAACTTAGCCTATATAATCTACTAGGCCTTAGGTAGATTCATCTTGGGTTTTTAAATCCAAATCTACCTCTTCAGAAAACCAGTATCACTCTATACTAATTATGATGTCATGCTAAGATATCAATTTGCATATGTTTTCTTGCCCAAGTCTGAACTTGGGCAATGTTTACAAGAAAATGCCAGTGTGAATTTGGGCTAATTGCCATAGAATGTTAAAGCAGAAATGCAAGCAGTTCTGAGCACTGAAACACTTAAACTATCTAGGCTCCCTTTTAGGGATTAACTCAAAATTAGGAAAGGAGCATCATGGTTACATTGTTCAGCACTGGGGACCAGTTTTTGGTGGACTGAGTCTGCTCCATTATAGAATGTCTTAAGATGTGCTTACTTAACACAAAGTTTTGGGGTGTTATTTTCTGCTCATTAGTTTAGTGGGAAGGGAAGCAGTAGTTCTACTTGGAAGGTTCTCACTTATGAAGAGGAAGGTGAAAAAGAGGTTAAAGCATAAATGAATGCAATAGAAAAAAAACTGATCCCAGTTAAAATGTAGCAATTTACATGTGTTCTTTACTCTTTATCATGATAGTGTACTTTGTGTAGCTGGGAAAAAGTACTATCAAAAGGTTGATTTCAACATTGTTTCCTTGAGTGCTCATTGCTTTTGAAATATTTGTTTATTGCATATCTTGTATTTTCCTCTTGGGTAGTACCAGATCCATAAAATACACATGTATATATTTTGAAGCTACTTGTTAAACTTTTTGATGATCTTGGTAAACCTTACAAACACAGTAACAGCTCTGTGGTAGAGGTATTGTACCCTTTTTCATATGGCCAAAATAAAGCACTGAAATTGCCCTTCTGAGTATAATTAATCAGTGCATTGAAAAGCTTTTGGTTACTTGGTCTTTTCCTTTAGAAACAAATAATATATTCATATGTTATTCCTATTATATAGACGTATAAAACTTGAAGTACAAAATAGCAGGAACTTTTATGCATAGGTTCATTAAATAATTATTTATTCTTGATCATAGCAATGAGAACATAGCTAATGCTTCTGATAAACATTTGGGATCAAATCCTCTTTATTTTAAGTGTTAACAGATTTTTTTTCACACTGATCATATCAAAGAATAGCAATATTAAGATTGCAATAAGCATACTTTTTTCCTGTGGTATGCAGGATGTCTTTGTAATGTCTCAGGATGCTTTAAATTAAGTGTATGCTGATTTGAGCAGCTGGGATCTGGCTTTGGTTTAAATGATCCTATTTAGATGAGTAATAGGACTTAGGAAATATTTCTGAAGATAGCTATTTTAAAGCATGCCACTGACTAAATAATGAACCACTGGATGTCACTGTGTTTCTCCAAGTGCAAAGCACAATATTATTTTATTTGTTACTATGATAAAGTATTAAGGTAGGCAATTACTGGTTTTGACTTTTCTGATAGGCATGTCTTTACATAAGAAGGGATTATGAAAAAGTCAATATGGCTAACAATGGTTACAGACAAGACATTTCAAGTGGTAAAATAGCGAAGAACCTTTCATATTGTCTGACCTGAAGTACCCAATATAGGGAACTTGGTTAGGAAACTAGAGTCTGTATAGGAAATAGCGGGACAGATTACTACAGAAAAGCTGACTCATGAATTGGACCTTACCTTTCTCTGTTTCTGATATGAGTAGTCTAAAATTAGAATACAAGTACCATTCTATTTCAATCTCTCCTGAAAACCTTTTTGTATTTTATCATTAACATAATTGTGCATATCTTCTCTTCATGAGGCTTGCATTCATATTGTTTAGTTACAGTTATGTTATCTTTTAATATCTTAGTGTTTATTGTATGTTGGGTACTATTTAAATGAACTATTTTTATGACAGATTGGTGCTTTGCCTTTAGACTTTATTTCATTCTGGCTTATTATTCAAGGTTGAACAGGGGAAAACCGTGTTCTGCCTGTGTAGTTCTGTGATACTTGGTTTTCAGTAACTTCAGAGGGAAGTTTCTCTTAATAAAATCCTTCGCAGACAGGCCACTGATGCCAATTAAGTTAAATCTTGTTTCTTTTCATGTTTATTTAAAAAATGTAGCCTGTTAGGTCATACAAAAGAATTGCCACTTAAAGTCTTACTACAGTTTAAATGTCATAGAAACAGATGCAATCATGAAAACAGCATCTAATGTGCCATTATTTTGTTGCAGGATGTAGTATCTACGTGAGACGCTGAAGCAGATGTGGTTTCCCCAATTTACAGTGGAGTTCTGCATGCTCTGGGACTCAAGCTGAAGCTAGTGTTTGTTATCCCTTGCGCCTCTGCTATGAAAATATGGCAAATTGGATTAGTAGACCTGGTACTATTTCTTGTTGAATCAATTTAATTCCATTTAACTTTTTAATAGTTTCCATGTCACTTTTTAATTGCACTTTGCTTTCTGTGTGTCTCCTTGAATCTTGTATGTGTTCTTGAAACACTTGTTAGCTTTGTTAGCCTAACCAGCTTTTAAGCTGCGTTTTTTTATATATCCTTATATTAATTTCAGAAGGAATGTTTTTGATAAAGAAAATTCAAAGTTTGTGTTTGTATTCTTTGGCCTGCAGCCAAGATACTTCATCTGTCCACAGGTTGTTCTTCTCTTGGGTTTTTATGGATGCTTTTAAATGCCAACAGCTACAGACATGAAGCGATATTATTTGCATGAGCAACAAAATTCATGAGTCTAGGCTTCCTGTGTATTTATTTTATGATTGCTTCTAAGGTTTCTCTCTTGTCTGTTTGGGACATCCCTTGTACAGCTCTTGAGCTGATTTTCTCCAGCAATGGCAGGTGCTTTCTTTTCCACCTTGCTGCTTGCTTTCATGGAACTTGTGGACTTGGTTTTCTTATTGGTCTGCCAGCTGAGGTTATAGTCAGTAGCTGAGGTGAGGGAAGGAAAGATGCTAGTGCTGTGGTTCTGTGAACAATTTAAGCAAGCATAAACCTGTGCTACAACTGAAAGACTTGGTCATTTCTCTTACCTGTTCCTGCCTGCTTGCTTCTGTTGAAGAAGAATATTAGTAAAGGATTTCTGTAGCTCCTCAGTAAAATGACTTACATTCCAACTTCGGGCTGGATTAATGTTAATCATAATACAGTGTCAGATTCTGTGTAACTGTATGACTTTTCTGATTGAATGACTGATTGTGAAGATAGTGGTTTTTCTGGATGATGCCTTTTTAAGCTGTACATTTACTGCTGTATCATTTAGGCTTAATTAAATGACTTATGGGAAATCAGAATGTGGTGCAGGTGGTGGTTTTTCATATTAAATAATTATATACTGTATACATTTATTTTTCCTTTGACTTTTATATTCTAATGGTGTTTTAAGTGAATTTAGTCTTCAAAACAGAAGGTCAAAGCTCTTCCAAACAGGATCTTTATTCTCTGTAAATCCAAGCTGTGTAGAATAGTAAGTTCCCTGAGCAGTATGCTGTGGGGTTTTCTTGTGAATTGTGATACCGATTTTTTGCAAGCTGAGTAATGTTTTTGTTCAGTGTGATGTAGCAGAAAATAACTACATGCTATGAAGTGAAGGCTTTTATATGAAATCAAACTCTGTCTTATCAGTTGAAGAGATTTGTTTACAGTTAAGGTTTTGACATGCTAATATACATGTTATACTGTGTCAAAGAGCAAATAGATGTGGAAGAGGGTTTTACTATACCGAAGCTGAACCAGATTTTTGTATGAGGAAATTTCTCCATAGGTCAGACCCTCTGAATTAAATTTGTCAAGCTGTATAGAAATGCAGGTTGTGCAGGGTTCTGGAAAAATAAGCCCTTTGCTCTTTCCTATTAAGGCAGGAACCTGTAGAGCAAAAAATAGGACTTAGTCGTGTTCTTACAGAATATTTGTAAACTGCATATTCATTAGCAGATAATTCTTTAGGTAAGCTGCTTGCATTACAACTAAGTTCCATTTCAGATTTCATGGGCCCAGACAATCAAATAGGGTATAGTTTTATTGTAATCTAGACTGGCACTGCTGGTCTAGCTTGCATGTTTGTTTCAGCTGATCAGAGAATAACACATTGTCCAGTGAGCTTTTTTCTTCTTTTCTGAAGTAGAATAGTACTAGACATCCAGTAAAGGGTGCTTGTTTGTGTCAAGCACATTGGAAAAAGGCTTATTTAAAATATTGTTATTGCTCCATCCATCAGTTTATTATTATAGTAGAGATGGATTCTGCAGAGGTGGAAATGACTGTTACAAATATTGTCAAAACAAGAAATGAAGAACACTGCATTAGTCTTCCTCCAACATCTAGGAAGACAGGTTCTGCAGTCTTCTCCTTTAAAGCATAGTACTATATTGTCTTGGGGCATTTACCTCATCTCATGGAAGCTGACAGGTTTTTTTGCTTTTAGCTTTCCTGCAAGTATGGTTAACCTTAGAGTGACTATTGAAATACATGGCAGTTTACTTGTCATAAATGTACCATTATTTATTACTCTCACTAAATTATTCATACTTGCAGCATACAATGGGGCTGGCTGCAGCTTTCACCTTGCTGGGTGCAGCTTTCTCCAAGTTGCCCAATTTTGTTTTGACCGCACTGGAGTGAAATTCAACAGCTGCTTCATGCTTACTTAGGACTTCAAATTGCTATTCACTTGGATAAAAAGCAAAATTACATTGCTAAGGTAACACTTGCAGGCAATAAAACATTGTAATGTTAGTTGTTCCTATATACCCAGGATAGTAATTCTTGCAAAAGACAACAATAAGGGATCAACTGGGATGTTTTACCCAAGTCTTAATTTCATAAAAGCTTCTGCTTCCCAGAGGTTTTCCATAAAGCCATTTAGAATAAAAGCCCTTTTGGATATTACTAGTTGAATTAATATTTCTAATATTTCAAAAAAATTTTCTGTAGTTACCTTCAGCATTTTATCAGTCTCCTCACTCTCAGCAGAAGCTACATGCTTATCAGTAATTGGTCATTTTAAAAACCATAATCTGCTTTCTTAGTTATGAATTAATCCATTCTGATAAGCCTTTGTGTGTAATCAATACTTGACCCTTGTTTATTCTCTATCTATAGATCTTTTGATTGTCTAAATTACATGTTGACACAGAAGAGTCCTGTAACTGTAAACCTAGTGGAAACCTGTTATTCAGCCATAAGGCATTATATAGCTATACACATGCATACTTTTCACACTGTAGGTGGGTAACCAGACAATAATGTATTTGTCACTGACTTGTTCCAAAATATGATCTAATGTGATCTTTCTGATTTGTCTTTGGTGTTGAAAGAGTGTATGAAAAAGAGGAGAAAGAGGGGAGGAAAAAAGCATGTCTTGCATAAAACAAACCATACTGCTTTTTTGTCATCTTACAAATAGTCTTGCATAGCAAAGCTCAGTTCCAAAGGAAGTAAGGCACTTCTGTTGCCTTGAGGTCTTTTCAGTGATGTAAAGTATTACTGATTTCTTCTAGATACATAATGAATTAAAAGGCAAGGTTGTCAAAATCAAAGATGTAAAGCTTTAATCTTCACAGACCTCAAGCTGGATCTTTAGTATCCATTATTGCGAATTTAAGCTCCAACAAATTTCTTTAGAGGTTTGCTCGGTCCTCAAATATTGTTTTCTGAAGCTAGATAGCTGCATGTCAGAAGTTATACTGAAACTGGTTTTAATCTAGAATTTGCAGTAGGACTGTTTCCAAAAGGTACTATTATACAAAAATTAGTGGTAACTTCTAAATGATCTCATGAATTTATTTGTATATAAGTATGCTTCCAAAAAGTACATTTACAAGAGACTTATTTGCAACAGGCATGTACAATGAGCTACTAGATTTCTGTTCAGTTGCCAAGAGCTTTTTCCAACTGCTGCACTTAAGAGTTAAGTCTTCATTGCTTCTTTGAGTTTCAGTGGTATTGAATGCTATGCTGCGCACCAACTTTGAACGCAAAAATTAAAGCCAAATGTAAAAGGATCATAATCAATTGCCAGGTTTAGATGAAGAGATGATTCATTTGGCTGCTTACACTATTGGACCTGGAAGCTGTTCATTGAAAAGCTCCCATCACTTCTTGGGGGAAAAGTGTGCAAGTTGTGTAGTTAATTAGGACAGATATCCATTACCTAATGCTTCTGCTGAGGTTGTTTATTTTACATACTTAGAGGATTTTAACATGAAGATTTTAACATAATTCTTGAGGTATAGAGTCCTTACAGTTGACAACATTTGTTTACTCAAGCAATTCACTAGCAATATAGTGTGACCTTTGAGTATTGCAGTCTGTTGTCTAGTTATATGCTCATCACTATTTTTCTAATTTTGACTACAAAATTTTTAAAACCTGTATTTGAGCACAAAAGCTCTTTTGAAACCCTATGCATTTTATATCTCTCTTCTCTGGCTCCCGATTTAGTATTTGTATTGTATTGAAGCTCAGTGACTGCAAGAAACTTCAGGCCTTAAGAAACAGACACATTTTAAGTTCTCCATACTTAAATTTCTAGCAGGAAAAAAACTCAGTCTAGGGGTTTTATCTGTGACTTCAGTTACCTTAGCATTAGATTTTCAGCTACATCTCCCTGCTATTATCTCACTTGCAATGAATTTTCTTGTTGAGCTTGGTCTCTAGCCATAATTCTGGAAGATGAACAGCCGAATTTGATCTTTCTGAATTTAACCATATCACTATATGTGATCCTAAAATTAAATTCTTGGCTACCCTATGCTTATCCTCAATTCAGTGTACTCTTATGGTTCCAAGGTTTTCTAATGCTGCTGATCAGCTGAACAATTAATGAAAAGTATAATGAAGGCTGAACTTAAAATTCATAAACTTCTCATCATGAAATGTGAAACTAATAAAAGAATAGCTATGAACATAATATGATGTTATTGAGTAACTGAGTCCAGTATATTAGAAACCTTCTGAAATAGAAGAGCTACTGTGCTTAAAGTTGGCTTGAACTCAAAAGATTCATGCCTCTGGAAATACAGTGTATAGACTTAAGCAATTGCTCTGCTGGCCATTGCTTTGTTTTCTATAGTGAGGGAATAGGGTGGGTCTATAGAACAAGCTACACTTTCACTGTAAATCTTTCACAGAGTTGGTATTGGGTATGTTACTCCCACTTCTGTCCTGTCATATTACACAAGTACAGTATGCTACCAACTAGAATAACAGAAATTACCTAATCCTTAAGTAATATGTAGGTCCTAACTTAAATTTAACAACTTCTCTGATCTTAGATCAGTTACATAAGGTAATTTTGAATTTTTTTAAAAAACTTTTCATTTCTAGTGTGAACTGTTTTGGCAGTTGCTTCCCAGTTTGAGAACACAGGCCCCAATTAAGGCTTCTCCTTAGGCAAACTTTAAATGTGATGGGAGGAGTATGAAGTCTCATCCACTGAGTTGTTTACCGCAGGTTTTATTTTATTTGAGAGTGCTTAGGCTGACTCCTTATATATGTTTTTAATGATTCCTACTTTTCCTTCAGGGGAATAAAATCAAATGTGCTTAATTTTTAGGCACAAAACTGGCAAAAGTTTATGTAATTAATACTCCTTCCAGCAGAATATGAATTAAAATGAATTGAAGCACATTGGGTTTAATCTCTTTGGCTGACATCTTCAAACAAGTGAAGTGTTTGAAATAGTTACGTGTTGAGCATCTGCCTCTCCTTAAGAGTCCTGAAGATCCCAGCCTTCAGTATAGTCATTCAGATTCTGATGTATCTTGGCTAATAGACAATTTGTTGTTTTCTGATGCTTTTAGCTCACTATGTGCAACTGATCTGCAGCATAGAACTTGCATTAACTCTTAGAGATGCGTCTTCCTTTGTCTTTGTATATAGTCATCTTGCTTCTGGAATTACAGGTGAGTGAAGCAAGTTTAAAAAGTACAACATGGAAAGCAGCTGCTAGTAGCTGATGAACTGTTTCATTAAAAATATATTTTTGTTGAGTAGAACTGCTGAGGAGAGGGACCTAAAACTTTCTTCATATAGCAAACTTCTCAGCAAAAGGCATTTGGATTATTAGCAATTAGTTTGTAGTGGAGACTGAATGAGAGGAGAATTTATATTTAAATTGCCATTCATAATTTGCTCTGTCGTTGGTTTGTTTTTTTTCAGGTAGAGAAACTTCTGTTGCCTTAACACAGGTCTTGGCAGACAGCTATTTGAAATAATCAAGGTGTGCTTTAGTTTGTAGGTATTTGGGATATGGTTTGGAATGACCAGAATGCATGTATAGGTCTGGCATAACTTTAATACCAAGCTGGGAATTACTGTGCTTACACTGAATATAAGGCCTGTATTGGCAAACCTAGCTCTTACTAATATTTTTAATAGCTTGCTATTACATATTTTTCCTCAAGCATGTTGTGTTAGCAAAAGGTTAATGAATAACTATAGTTACAAAGGAAAGTGTAGCTATATGTGCATGCTAAAGCTGTTTCTTCTGAGATTTTGCTGGAGTCCTACATGTTTGTATTTATAAAGTATGAAAGTATTAGAGATTAGTTTATACTGATGTCCAGTTGGATTTCAGTACAATAGTTGGTTGAATGTAAGTACTAATGGTGGAGAATTAAACTGATAATTTTCAAGTACTGTAAAATTAAGGATTCCAAATGAAAGTCGGGATTTGTATCCCAATCTAGTTGAAGGGTTTACTTGATGATGAGTTTTCAAAGTGACTTACACAATGAGAAGTGAAATGCATGTTTCCTAGTGGAAATGGAAATAGTTACCACCTAAAGCAACAGCTCAGCTATCTTCAGAATCTGTAATTGATGGTCTATTTTACAGAAAGTGGTATGGCCTTAGTAACTAATGTTAAGTAAAACTCTTGTGAGATTTGATGATCTTTTAATCAAACATTCACAAATACCTCATTTTAAAGCAACTTACTTCTCAATATTAAATGTGCAAGCAAGGCAGAAGAAACCATATTGAATACCCAGTAGCTTTGTGCTGCTGTTTTTCCTGAGGTTTTGGTTTTTTATTATTCTTTATCTGCAGATGAGTTATCTTTGTTAGAAACTTGTGAGTGCTGTGCTTTTCCTTGCTTTTATAGTTTAGTTATGGAAAACAGAAGTCAAAGCCTGAAGTAATGCTGATATTCTGTGATATGTGATCACATATTTGCTTATCACATACTGAATATATAGATTGCATTAAAATATTGTGCTATCACACCATTTTCTCAGCAAATGAGCTGAATGAAACTGAAATTAAACTGCTCAGATATTTTTTTCTCTTTGAACTACATGTGATAAACAGAAATGATAGCTTTCTGTCAAATACGATGTTAGTGTTGTGCCATAAAGATATTTCTTGATCTTAAAAATTCACTGTGACCTCATATCTTGGCATACTGCATGCTTAACTGAGGAACGGGAGTACAGTTGCTGTGAAAAAATCAAGTTAAATTTGGAAGCAAACAAGACAAGCCTAATCTGAGTAATGCTCTGATTAGCGTTTTCAAATGCAACAAGTTTCAGAGGGAAGAATCTAGGTAAAACGTTAACGGGTGTGCAGAAGTTAGGTCGGGAGGGGGGGCTGTTGCCCCACCGTGCTGCGGGCCCGGGACTCCCTGGCCCCCGGCCGCCCTTGGCTGCCCCACCGCGGCTGCAGGTTTTCACTGTTCTGCTGATGCTTCACACCATCGAAACTGAGACACGCTTGCCGAGTGGTTAAGAATCTTTCCTGAATTGCTTCCTTTTCTGCCATGTTTCACAATGCATTCGACTAACTTACAGATAATGTCTGGACACACAAGCATTAAACCCACAAAACTTCAAGACTTGAGTTATGAAGAATTGATGTGACTTAGGGAACCATCCCATAAAGATGCTGTTTGGTATTTTTATTACATATTTTTTCAGTAATAAATAAGAATGCAATGTTTCACTATTAAACGTTCCAGATATTTCTATGGCTCAATCCCTTCACCTTTGTGGGGTGTGCACAGAATGCAGTTGTTTATTTAACCAGCTTTGTCAAAAGAAGCTCCTATGCAATAGCAAGAGCATCATTAGGGATGTTTGTCTCTTTAGGTTCCATCTGAAAATGGTGGGCTCTTTCAGAGACTGATCTAGACAAATTTTTATGCTATGAATTCATAGCTTAAGTTGCACTCATTCTTTAAATCAGTTTCTGGAGAAGCCTTTCTGTCTATTGCTTATAGAAAGACAAGCATAATAACTTTTGCAGACACTTGTGGTTTGGGACTTCTTAATCCAGCTTCGAGTTAAAGATGGCTTTCATCTTGCCTGATGTAATAGTATTGAGTTATCTGACTGCCATTTGGAAAAAGGGACTGCACTGAGTGTAACTTGTTTGATTCTTTTAACTTATTCACTTATGGCTTAAGCCTTCAGCAATCCAGTTCCACTTTTATATGTACCAGCTTGCTATCAGTTATCCCCTGATGTTCCTTCACTATTAATTGCCAAAAGATAATGGAAGATATTTGTCTCACAGTGGTTATATATTGGGACCAAGCCGTTTAACTGTTGAAGTTAAGGCTTTACAGTCTTAACAGTCAAATTCCTATTTTTGTGTGAAGAAATTTATCAAAACTTTAAAAGATAAATAAAAAGTCCTGGTTGCTTCATTTAGGTGATATTTACTGTGGTGTAGGTAGGAGTGTTATCACTACAGATAAATTCCTGAAAAGGGACTTTATGTTTGTTTTCTTTTAATAGAAGGCCACAGGAACAATGAAGAACTGAATACAGATGGCATAAGGCTGACAGTAGTCAGTCACTCAATCCATACAGTCTGCTTGAAATGCAAAATTACTTTTAACATTCAGTATCTGTACTGTATATTTAACAGTGACTAGTTTAGAATTCTGTAAGCAGTCAGAGGCTTTGCTTGGATATCATAACCTTGTTATCCATACAGGGGTCATCTGCAACTCATTGTTTGGCCTGATTTCCTTGAATATCTGTTCAGTTTTGTTATCTCCAAATGCAATGATCAAGCCTGCTTACCTCAGGTTCATGTTCTGCCTTAACCTTTGTGACCAAGTTAAAGAAACTAAAAACAGGAAAAGGTAGTTTGTTCATGCTTGATAGAACATTGGAGTTTCTCAGGGATTGATTAATGACAGATTCAATCAAGAGGGCATTAGTTTTCACAAAACTTCTGCAGTTGTAAGTAATGCAAGCTTGTTTTTATGTAGCTGCCTACTCTATAAACCACTTGTTTGTACGCTTTACTTCATAGTAGACCTCTGCCTTCCCTAGTTTATGTGTTTTCCTCATTAGCTACTTGATGCATCAGAACATAGTAGTAGAAATGGACCCTGTTTGCTATGGCAGGTAATGAAGGTATATTGTCAGACAAGGAGGTGATAAAACTCAGGGTGTGTTTACATCTTATCTTGCCTACCATTGCACATCTTCAACTAAATCAGGTTGCTCAGAGCTCTGTCCAGCCTGATCCTGAATGTTTTCAGGGATGTGGCATCTACTGTCACTCTGGGCAACCTGTGCCAGTGTTTCTTGTCCTGTTGCAACAGGCTCTACTCAGCCTGTCCTCATAGGAGAGGTGCTCCAGCCGTTGGATCATTTTTGTGGTTGTCCTCTGGAACTGCTTCAGCACGTTTGTGCCTTCCCTGTGCTGAGGGCCCCAGAGCTGGACACAGTACTCCAGGTGGGGTCTCATGAGAGCAGAGTAGAGGGGCGGAATCACCTCCTTTGACCTGCTGACCACACTTCTTTTGATGCAGCCCAGGATACAGTTTGCTTTCTAGGCTGTGAGTGCATGTTGTTGGCTCACACCCAGTTTTTCATACACCAGTACACCCAAGCCCTTCTTGGGGGGGGGCTGCTCTCAATCCCTTCATCCCCACCCAGCCTGTCTGAGATACTGGGGGTTGCCCTGACCCACATGCAGGACCCTGCACTTGGCCTTGTTGAACCTCATGAGGTTCACATGGGCCCATTTCTTGAGCTTGACCAGGTTCCTCTTAATGGCATCCTGTCCCTCAGGCATGTCAACTGCACTGCTCAGCTTGGTGTCAAACTTGCTGAGGGTGCACTCGATCCCACTGATTATGTCATTGATGAAGATATTGAACAGTGCTGGTCCCAATACAGGCTCCTGAGGGATACCGCTTGTCACTGATCTCCATCTGTCATCCTTCTGGATGTGACCATCCAACCAATTCCTCATCCACCAAACAGTTCACCCATCACCCATCAAATCCCTCTGTCTCCAATTTAGAGAGAAGGATGTTGAGGGGGACTGTGTCAATGGCCTTACAGAAGCGAACATGCAGCTATTGAAGTTTGTGCAGACAAATACTTCTAACTGTTCTCTTTTTTGCCATAAAATCACCTTTGGATCAAAAACTCTGCAGCTTGGAAGAACTCCTTGATTAAAACAGGATGCTGCTTCACATTCCACTTGGATGTGATGTTCATATGGAGCTGGTGTAACTGGAAGCCAGATCTAATGAATTTCACACTTTTTTGTAACATCATTTTGAAGTCCTACCAAAAGATTCTGTGGGTTAAGAATCCTTACATCTGCAGTGTATGCCGATCTGCACATGAAATGGGGCAACAGAGGCCTAATATCCTATGTGAAGAGTGGTTTAGGTTATTTTCATAGTCACTAGTTTTAACTTCCTCTGATATGTCTTTGTACTTACAGCAAGCAGGTAACTCTGTTTGAATTATTCAAATGGATTCTAAGTCAAAAGGGTGTTTTCAGAAATTCTCTTCAGTGTGGGTAGCCTTCATTGATATTGTTCTCAACAGGCCATTGACTCTAGTGCTCACTTGAAAATTTTTTTTCATTTGACTGTGGTAGTTTCTATAAAATAACTATGCTGTATCTAACAACTTTCAATCAAAACCTTTTTTCTTCTGAAAAGATGTGTGTAACATCAACTTATTTATTTTTTATTACTTTATGTAGGACATTTATATAAGGTGTGCTGTGTTTTGTAATTTTAAGGTTAGGGTATGCAATCAATTATCCAGGATGCAGCTGACTGAATTAGGCTTGTTTGCAGCCAATTGATGATGGGATGAAACCTTGAAGCCTCAAATAAATCACAATCTATTTTTTCTCAGCCTTCTCCTGCTTAGACACATTTCCAAGAAACTTCACCCTCTAGTTGAGTAACAGTGTCTAGTGTGTATAAGAATATACTTAAGATGCTTATTTTAAAGAAGTGCAGCATTGGATGACTAAGAATGCATGTTAGGCAGAAAGAATAGGCTGTGCTTATCTTTTCTTTAGAGGTAGATGAAGCTTATGTTCATGGATTATTTTGTACCAGGAATAGAAATAAGCATGTTGTATTTTATCAAATCTTATGTATATTTTTAAAACAATTGGTTGTTAAAACAGTTAATCAAATGATGAGAGTCAGGTGTCAAACTGAGATGATGGGCCCTTTTCCTTGCTATTAGTATGTCCTTAACAATAAAGCATAGTGTATTCACTGAAGGGCAGAAACTGATAATTTGATTTCAGGAAACTAAAAATGTCCACATCGAGTTTTCAGCTGTATCCTACTGAAGCTGCTATGTGCCCGCATAGGCTTGTGGCAGGGTTCTTTAAGCATACTATGAGACAGATGTGAAAAAGATACACAGGGTGACCTGAAGGTAGAATAAGAACTAAAACTTCTAGGTTCAGCAAAGTTCTTGTCAAGATAAGTTATTTCTAATTCCTAGGCACTTTTAATTGCTGCAGTTCTATGTTCCATGTCACATGTGGCCATATTAATTCATTGGCCATATTTATTCATGTAACAGAATGAGTTGCTGTGGTATTAGAGGAAGCTTACCTTAATACTTCAGATATGCATTTAATTCTGTATGTTCCTCATCAATATACTTGTGCGGCCCTGAGCAAGTAATTTAGTTTGTGCATCTCCTGTAAGCAGGATAAAACTGTTTTCCCCAAAGCTTTCAGTATCTTCTGAAGATATTCAAACATTACTGTTTCTTTTTGGCTATCTTCAGCAAGAGGTCAAGAGCCAGTAAGTTGTTTGAAATTGATAAACACCTGATGCACCTCAACAATGTTAGTCATGTTCCTGTCTGTGTCCACATAATCTTGAATGATAAGCAGCAATTGCTTCCTAAATACAATACTTCAGAGCATTTAATCACAGTAGGCAAGTTAGCATTGTCTTTGTGCATCTGATAATGATTTTGATCATAAACCAGGTGGGAAGAGAGGGTGTATCTTAGAGTATTCCTGAGAATATTCTGCTAAAAGTGATGTCTGAGACATGTTTGAATATCACATATCATGGGACAATATGAGGAAAAAGTAGTAAAGCCATAGATGTATTCTGTCATAACTGGAGACAAAAAAATAACTGGGAAAAGCTTGTGTTTTGTGTTACCCCATGATGTGATTTCTCCTTGATCCCATGAATTGTTGTAGTTTCCAAGTAGAATGTAATTAGAAAGCATGTGGACCTCCATGTGGTGTAATTGAAAAACATGTTTAGAAAAATAAATCACTAACAGCTATCTTCTAGCTGTTGCTTTGAAATTCTCTAATTGGATTATTAGCAGATGGTGCCATTTCTATTGTCTTGCCTCACAGCAGACTTTGCTGAAAAAGGAAGAAAAAAGTACCCTTTATGCCTAATTAGAGGACTGTTTCATCTGGAAAATATTGCCTTTAGTAATCTGCCTCATAGCTATTGTCAAATAGCGGTAGATGAGATAATTTCACTGATTCATGGATCAGAGAATATGGTTTGGAATGTGTTTCCAGTGAAAAGTAAAACTGTTACCTTGCTGTATTTTTCCCTCTGGTAAGTGAGATGCACCATTGAGAAATGATGCCTCTCCAACACCTATTTATGCTGAAGACCCTTTGACTTATTCCTCTAGAAGCTGAAATGTAATATTGATTTTCTTTGGGTTTGGTGAAAATGTATTGTCATGTTGTGGTTTATGTAAATTATCTTAAAATTTTTCTTTTATCTGCTTCACTAACAGGTGAAAAGGACTCTCAGTTGGGACATAAAAGCTGTGTGCTACATTCAGTCAGTAAGAAGCTTAAAAAATTTCTAATTTCTGTGGAGGTAAAAGTTCTGCTTGTAACTATTTAATTAGTTATCTTGTCTAACTGATGATTCTTCCTGAATGTTATATAACTAATCATTTGTTGTTTGGGTATAAATAATTAATTGTAGCAAGTGGAGCATAGCTTTGCACCAAGACTTGGGATATAGCCTTAGGTGGAGGACTCAGTTTTAGTATGAGGGGAGCATATAAGCAAAAACTTAGTTCTGAAGCAGTTGAGTTAACTTTAAAGGGTGTGTGAATATATTGTTTACTGTTCAGCTTCCACTTACTTTGCTTTGTAAGGTGTGATTGATTTTTTTAATAGTTTTTTTCAAGCAGTCTATTTTTACTATAAATGTTTAGGCTTTAAGATTCCTGTTAGAGACAGATGAGCTTGCTTGTCAACTTTGGGAGGAAAATTGTCCTGTCCTTGAATAAACTTGTGTTGTAGAATGCCACATTTATTAAAAAATTCATTAAAGCTTCCTCAGTGAAGCAGGAGACTACTGTAACTAAGACTTAAAAGAGTAGAGAGGACACATATTTGCTACTTAAGTGGTATGTGAAGAGCAGACTTCAGGTTTCTCTGAATCTAGAACTGTCAACCTAAATTTTCTAAATGTCACAGTCTCTAACAGTACAAATTGCTGAGTGACTGTTTGTTAGTGTATGTGGATGGAACCTTTGGAATCTTGACAGCATTTAGCAACTTACTGTCTGTCTTGCCTAAACTGTAACTTTGTTTGCCTCTGCCAGCATTGATGCACATAGTCTGACATTATTACACTGAAAAGGTTCTAGTAGCTCCTCTTGCCTGTTGAAAAATACCTTGGAAAACAAATGTAGCTTTTCAACAGTTCTGCTATAGTTGTTGCTTACTAATTTGCAGAAATTTTTGAAGCACCTGTTTCCAGAAGGGAATAATTAAACCTTTTCATTTTAAGGATTTGACCGTTTCTGATTATATTTGCTTGTGAAATTGGCCACCAAAACTGTTAGACAATAAATGCAAATACTTCCACAAGTTTTTATTTCTCAAATCTAACTACTTGCACTGATTGCCAAATGGATACAGTGTGTACAATGGGTTACTAAGTAGTATACACTTAATCGCATGCACTAGAATGCAGTGTTTGAATTTCTGTAATGGGCAGGAAAGACATCTTTAAATCAACTTTCTTTTTTGTATCACTTAAACTGATGTGTTTTGCAATGAAAAAGGCAACATTTCAAATTGCAGCTATTTACTGAAGTAATAAGAACATCTGTGATAAAGCTAGAGAGGAAAAGTTATGATCCTAGTAAGATTAACTTACAACATCAAGCAGCATGCCATTTATGGTATTGACTGATAAATAGTATCTTCTAGGCTTTGTTACAATTTCATAACCTTTCTGTCTGGGAATAGTCTCAAAAGGAAATATTATGATTCCTTTTCCTTTAATGATTCTCCTGTGGACCATGGACTATGGAGTTCCAATGTCAGTGATTAAATGGTAATCACTGTCTATATGCTGGTTTTTACGGTAGAAAGGTACTGCTGTAATGTAACTTTTCTGTTTTGCCTTCTATGGTGAGATCTTGCAGCAAGAGGTATACTTGTAAATTTTCATACATCCTGTCTTCAGAAGTAGCGTAATGGTGGGCCTGATCTATACAGCATATGTACTGTTCTGAATGCTCTTGAGTAAAAAAAATTGTTAGCAGCAAGGCTGAACAGGGGACAAAATAGTGTTCTTGAATGATCAGGGTTAAGTAATGAAATGCCACATTAATTCACCTAAATAAAGCAGCTGGACTTAGGAGCTGGAAACCAAAGATTTAGAACTCAGATAAAAAAAGTCATTTCCACTGTACGTTTGTGAGTTCTTATTGTTTGGAATTAAGAGTATTCTTAGTTTTACGGTGTCATCTGGTCATTTCTGAAGGATACACTTACATTTCTATTTTCGACAGCTGTAGTAGTGACATCATTGCTGCAGCATGTGTTTATAGAAATTGTCAGGCTTGAAACCTATTATGAGGTTTTTATGCCTTGGTTAATGATGTCTGGTTTTAGATTTCAAGGTATGTGATGGGTTCTCTAGGGGTGATGCTGCTTGAAGCTACAAAACTGACTGTGTCTGTATTGAATCCATATTGTAGTTACTGACGCTTTGGAATGTTCCCTGATGTAGTGGGTTAAGTAAGCAAAGTAAAAGGAAATAATGAACTTGTGTTGAATTTGTATACACTGGAGTTGCTTAATGTGTTTATCCTAGATGCAAAGAAGGGCCTACATAAAAGCCAAAATTTTACTAGTAGGTGTTAGACTGTGAATGCCACTCCAGTTGTGTTTGTGTAACCCTGCCCAGCAGTGCTTGTGCACACTGACATTCGAGTGACTTTTTGCAGTTCTCAAGAATCTACTCTAGGCAACAGAAGTAAACTGAAAATGTACAGAACATACTTGGATTTTCTTTCAGGAGCTGGTAAGCACTTGTCAAAAGAACAAGAGAAATGCAGCCTCCTCTTGGTAGATCCAGGGCATGGGTGGTAGAAAGAAGGAATATGAACATCGGGTAGGAAGAAATGATAAGAATGGAAGAGAGCAAAGGGCAGGCTCGCAGCATACGTAATTCACATCTGCCCTGTCATGCATCAGCCAGGGGTTGGGACTCAAGCAGTTGTCTGTGCAGATTGCTGTACAAAGAAATCTGAGAATTATAAACAGAGGGTAAAGTATATATTTTTTTTACTGTGTTTGGTTTTGGCCTGGTATTTTCCTTTTTGATTAACTTACCAATTGCAATTAGGGAAACTAGTTCACTGAGAATCATGTATTTTACATCAAACTTCCCAGACTTCAACACGGGGACTTCATTGCTATTTGATAGCACGTAAAATTTGAAAACTAGACTGTCTTGCTGTCAAATTTAGACTGTTTGAGTTGGAATAATATTTTTGTAATGACAATACAATTGGAATGTTAGTAAATCCTAAGTCTCACATGTATTTCTGGCACTTTGTTACTGGTAGAAGTGCAAACCTCTTTACAGTGTTGTTCTTTTACCGAAGCTGTGTATTTTAGTAAATAGTTATACTTGGTTCATCAATAAAGTCAGGACCCTCAGGACACCAACAGGCTTTAATGGTCCAGACCAGCCTCACCTGGGACCCACATGTAACCCTGCCCATGTGCTTGGGAGCCTCATCTAAGCTCAGCCTGGGGCCTTCAATTCCTGCCTAAGTGTTATCACAGGAGTACCTGTCTCTGGCACTGCCTTCTGGTGGGACCTCAGCCTTATTCTGTAGGTAACTTGTCTCCTGCATGGGACCCCCAGCCATATATTGTAGCTTTATCTCCAGCCCTATCTCTAGCCCCATCTCCTCTTGCTTGTGCCTGAGCTCCCTGGGTGGACCCTGGCTCCAGGTCATACTTTTTGTGGGACAAGTTCTGCTGCATTGTTTTTGACAGTAAGACTTTACCCCTATGTGCTGAGAATATTTTAAAGGAGTGACAGGGAAATGTTGAAAAGAGGAATTTATTTTTTTTCTGGCAGGTTCATGAAACTTCGTTGCTCCAGAACTGAACAACTTAACAAATTTGTGTTCATATGATATATGATTAAATTGATAGGCGTCAAGTTCCTGGTACATACAGGAACTGCTTTTGCTGCAACATGTGTGAAGTAATGTTTCATTAAAACATTAAGAAGTGGTATGAAAGCTTGCTTAAAACTAGTCTTCAGGCCTAATGATTAGCTAGGCCTAGCCTAAAACATTTTCTGTGAGCACCACTGATAATGTGTGACTGAGTTGAAATAAACTTCTCAGCATTTCAAGTTCTCAAGTAGTGGTGTGTACTGATGTAAATATAGTGTTCTTGGATCTGCAACATTAATTACCACTGAATGATGGATTTCTATTCACTTCTTAATAGCCACTGCAGTGGAAGCGTAATGGGTATAACTTTCTTGTATTTGTACATACTAAGGCTTTTGGTAGCATAAATTTTGGCATAAGTACTCGTGCTGGCATCTTAATTCATTCTGGCAGTAGCTCAATCAGAACAATGTTAAACTGGTATAATGGTGAATGGTTTGCCAGGGTATCTATGTCAGACTTTAGCTAGTGGGTATCTAGTCTCAGCCGCTTCATTTTGTTACTAGAATAAAATTTTCAAGTGCTGATTTTCTTCTTTCTTGATGGTTTAAAATATAACTTCCAAGAGTTCAAAAAAAAAAAAAATCCTGATCCTTTATAGCGCCTGGCAGAGAGCTCATCTGAAATCTCCTGAAGTTGTTCCATTGACTCTGCTGTCTGTAGTGGTGTCTGTGCTGGTTCAGGACCAGTTTAATTTCGTGGACTAGAGCAAACGTAGCTAAATCAGAAGATCATTACCCAGGCTGGCCCTAGTTCTGCTATGAGGGGTAGCCAAATAGTGCCCAATGATGCCTTAAGCTATATTTTCTGCATAGCTTTTCCTGTGCCATTTAGAGGTACCAGTTCATGTGAATCTTCATTCTAGACTAATTAAATGTATTTTTTTAAGGGTAAAATCATCTTTATTTTTACCAAAGAGGACTAGCTGTCTCCTCTTGACAGTTCACTGCATTATTTCCAGTGTTGTTTGAGTCTGATACAGATCTGGTATTGATTGTAAAGGGTTGAAGTCTTTTCACCTAGGAGCTTTCAATTATTTGAGTCCTTAATGGGGTGAATATTTTCGAAGCTATGCAAACTGTAAGAGCTGAAAGGTGAATCATAGACAAACTGTGATTTCTAAGACAAAACAGGTAAAGATATGGATATGTGCCTGAATGGAAAATTCTGCTGAAAGCTTATCTTTTGCTTTCTCATCTATGAAATTCTGCCAGTAACTTAAACAATTAATGCTTTTCTTCCAACCATGAAGTCATAATACCATCCTCCGGCAAACATTACCTCTTCCAGGTTCTAAAAGAAATACTCAATATGTGCTACTAAGTTACTGAAAAGCTGGCATTGCAAAAATAAGGTATAATAACTGATCAAGCAGTTTACCACATCCTGGACCAAATCAAAATGTTCATGTCAGCTGTTTCTATAGCTGACTCATTTACAAGCACGTGCAATCATGGACAAGGGATTAAAGTAGAAAAATGTGAAGGCAATGTCACTAGCACCTATCTTGCTTATCAGTGTTCATCTGGCATATTTGTATGGGATACCAAATAAGTAGCTCTATTTTAAAGAAAACTTACACTGCATTCATATCGTTAAAGTTATTTGTGGTGTTGCATTAGCAAATATGCCCAGCATTCTGTACTTCTGTGTTAATTTTCATAACTGGGTTTCTTTTCATTGAAGTGAAATTCAGGGAAAATGGCATAGTACTAACAATTTGGATACTGTGCTGCTGTTATATTTAGCAAGCTCTATTTGTGAATTTCCCAAAGAAAAAGTTAGAGCACCTGTAACTGCTGAAAGGATATGTTTAGCACTTCTGGCTAGTTCTACATTTCATTTTTTCAGAGTGTATCCTTGCTTCCTGATAATTTTTTAATGTGATCAACTCCCATGGGACTGGAACAATTTTTGTGTGGTAGGCAAAAGCCAATCTGGAGACGACAGGGTCTCATGTGCATTTGAACTTTTGTTTTAAGGCAAGGCCTGATAGATAGTAATACTTAAGCTTTTGAAGCTTTATCTTGCTTAATCAAAATCAGGCAGGATTAAAATCTTTTTTTCAGTGCCAGAGATGCACTGACTGGCAAATGCCTTTTGATTCTCTAGGGGCCTGGGTGGGTTTTTTCTTTTTGTTGTTTTGTTTTCTTTCACAGACTCTTTAATCATAGCAAGTGTGACTGGGGTCTCAAACACGTAATGCAGAAGTGTTCCAATGCTTATGAATTGTGAAGATCTTATCCATGTTATGAAAATGTAATTAGGTCTGCCAACTCCTGAATTTTCCTTCCTTCAAGTTTTCTTTACTGTTAGTGGGGGGTCCAAAGCCATTTGCCTGTGTGTGTCGGTGGGAACAATCCTTTCATCAAAGTTGGTAGGTACTAGTTGTTACGTTTCATGAGACTGAAGCCTTGACCATAGGCAAAATTAATGCCATACTTCTGGGCAGGACAGTGATATAAAGCAGAGATTGTAAGGAGCAGTAGAGAGCCTGGAGAGATAGCCTAGCAATAGTAGGGTGAGGAAAAAATTAGGATAAAAATAACAAGATCATATAAGAGGATATCATGAATTGTATAACATCGTAACAGATACTTCACTCTAGAGCTACACTAAGAATTTATCATCAGTTCTTCAATTTCTGTTCCAAACTGGACGTACCCAACAAAGTGTCAAAAACATTGCATGTACCACAATGCAATTACTTAAAAAAAAAAAAAAAAACACAACAAAAAATCAGCATCTTCTAATGATGTTTGTTCACAGCAAGCTTTTTGGTTTGTATTCCATATTTCAGGAGTGGATTTTTATGTGGAAAAAGTATTTACAAATAGGCAACTGGGTGAGGAAATAATTCTGTGCGTTATAGCTGTCTTTAAGCCTGGAATGTTTTGCTAGCATCACCAGAACTTTACAGACAGATTCTTTAGCAAGATTTGAAGAATAACATAGTCCCTCTATGATTTGTTTTCCCCCAGCTCCCTTGTCTCAGGCTATGTAGTAGATACCTGCAGTTCTCTTGTGAATATTAAACCCTGTGAAGAAACTATAACCTCTTTTCATCTTTTGTTTAATATCTGTATAGTAAACCTAAAATCTCATTAGTATCTAACATACCAGTCTTGAAAAGGTTAGAGCTCTCAGCTACTACTTATAGCTGCCATACGAGGTGCAGCTCAGTATCATGCTGGCTGGATAAATTACGTAAGAAAGAGGTTAATATAGATTGAAATTGTTAGGGCTTATTGTTTAAGACATTCAGCTACAGTCTTGTCATGTTGTTGAAAGTCAGTAATTTGAACACACTAAGAATATATTGTAAGAAACAGCAGATTATTCATGAGGGAAAGAAAATGAGGACACGTTTTTACTTCTACTGAGTGTTATCAAATAGCAATTATTGATATAATGTGTGGCACCATTATGATCACAGTGTTCTTAAATTTCCTGGGAAGTCAAAAGGAAAAGTATGTCCTTGCGTTAGGACTACTGAGAAAGTCACCAATGCTTGTAGAACTTAGATTTCACATCTTTCTCCTTATTCTCCGTAGCTGTGTCTTGCAGGTAAGGTAACCCATTGCCACAAAAACTTGTTTGGGGTTTTTAAGCAGAATAAGCTGAAGCTTGATCAGTGAGGATGATCAGCGAGTATTTGAGGGGGAAGAGAGACAAGGTGTGTAAATTCTATATCGCATAAACTATCTATAGATTAATTTTGGCTTAAAATTATGAGAAAACTTTGACTAGAGTGTTCTCTGACCATTTTGCTGTGAGACTGTTGTGAGGCCAGACATGGGATGGATGGGTTTATGAAATGTAGCTATATTATCTGTCGGTCATCTGCAATCTCAGGAAAATGACTCATTGCATAAAGAGAAGGCCTGAATTTCATTTAAACTCAGTTTTATGGCTAGTTGCTTCACAATGTTTGTTTTACATAACCTTTCTAAAAAGGAGTTTTGAGGCTTAAATACTGTTAACCGAGTCACGACAAAAACTGGGCTTATATTAGATGGATTGCACTCTTCTTGCAGCATGTCTCTGCACTACTCTATGCACTGAGGAGGAGCAGGGCGAGGCAGTGGCTGCATTTGCTGAGTCTTTTGTGTCAGCCAAATGCTTCAAACTAAATTGCTTTGTTACAATTAGTAGGATTACTTTGATCTGAAACTAAGCCATACTTCTAAATGGTCATGTTCCTAAAGGAAATTACTTTATTCAGACATTTTTTTAAACATGCATCACCTTAATCCCTTGTCACATAGAGAGACAGACTTCTGATTTAAAGGCAAAAGTGTAGTCATGGGTGGTGGGGAGCAGTGCTTAGCCTCTTGCCTTACATCTTGCAGATCTTGATAATCTGAATTTTCTTTTTATCCTGGCATACTGGTGTGAACATCTGTCAAATGTCATTTTGGAACAAAACTGGTAATTCACCAAGAAAGAGTTGGAAACATTAATGTTGTTCATTTGTAGCTTCTGAAGGTAGAGCTACTTGATTAGAAGGTAGAGCTACTTGATTAAATAACAATGAAATTGACTGAAATGTAATCAATACATAAAGATGTTCAGTTTAAGTTGGTAAATTAATGTGACATCTTATTAGACACTGCATTACTAGTTACTCAAGAAATATGCCTTCCAAAATAATCTAGGTAATGTAAAGCCTGTCATCTTCCCTGTGCAGAACTTGTTGACAATGAACAGAATTTTAAACAAAGCATGGACTCTCTCAGATTAGGATCTGCAAGAAAATGTTTTTGACAGTTACTCTTTATCAAAGATGGCTTTGCCAAATAGCAATTAAATTGGACAATAGATATTGCTTAATATACTATATTAGATGTCAATTTTGAAGGTGAAGTGCTAAGCTCATTTTATTGTTTATTCCAGTTAACATCTGCGAATCTGTATCTGGATAATAATCATAGAACTTAATGTACATATTCAGCTGGTCTCTGTGTAGGGTTTTGACTTGGATCAATGTTATCTTATATACCAAAGTATGTTTGCTTAAACTGCCATATGTTTTACTTCCCAGTTCATAGGCAAACTTGAGACAGTTAATAGCTAATTGCTTTAGTTCTACTCTCCAAACTTTTAGTTTTTAACAGTTTGCTCCACCCCCTTGTTTCCCTCTCCTGCCAAAAAGAGAAAGTGCTCTGTTTTAAACTTGTTGATTGTTTCCAGGAGAGAAGAGGATTGATCCCAAATTATTTGTAAACATGATTTAATCAAGGGTTGAACTTGTCTAAGGACAAAACTTAGGGCGTAGTGTTTCAACTGCACTGCTAAGAGGGCTTTAATTCAGAGAAATGTTTTCCTTTAATCTTTCTTGCCTCAACATGTGTCCCATTCGTCCTCCCAACAGTTTTTTTTTAACCTTGATATACACTTAGATGCAATGTACTAAGTTGTTAATATGTTGAAGTTCTGATGAAAGGAGATTGTGCATAAAACAATTTGTTTTGGCAAGAGTGTGTGCCAAAAGTAGGCCCTTCCTTGATGTGTCAATGCAGAAGTAAACACAGGAGGGAGGAAAAATGCTGGAGAAACAAATACAAATAGAGATTGGACATGGCAACACTAAGTTTACAAATAGTATCTATTAAGCAAACATTAAGACTGGAAACTTAAACAAAATGAAGTTCTCCAGACACATGAAAGCCCTCACTAGTAAGCCTTAAAATAAAACAGAAGATATGAAACTGAAGTGATGAGGTGATTGTTTTTCTTCCCAATTTACTTCCTTGAAAGGCCTTAATACACATGAGAATTCTTCACATTGCAATGGCATCTTCAGGGATCCCATTTGGCCTGTGATTATAATCTTCCTGTCTCAACTAGCCAGGAAGAAACCTTTTGCTTTGTGGAATACTTGGAGGACATATGTTTGGCTTGCTACTTCATATCACATGAGTGTGCTTGCAAATCAAACTTTGTGACCTGTTATGTACGTGGCTTCCAGAGGCTTACTTTTATATCTCTAGTAGGACTGTCTGGTCGTATCAAGAGAAATAGCTTCCAGAAAAGATAATGTTTTGGGTCACATCAGGCTTTTGGTCACCAGAACAATTAATATGCCTGCAGAAATCTTGGAGCAGGAGGTTGGCAGTGAGCTGATTGCTTATTAAACTTCAGTGAGCCAGGCTGAACCATAGTCTGAACAGGCTAGTCTACTTCATGCTTAACAATTTTCAAGCATATGGTGAATTCTTCTCAGAACTATAGATCCTTGTTCTGGCATAGGCTATAGCAGAGAAGTGCTTCATACCATCACTCATCTTGGGATATAGTGCACCAAGTACACTGTATCAGGGCAGCTGACCAGGTGAACCCCTAATAAAAGTCTGTGCTTTGAGTCATAAATAAATCTGAATACCAATTCTAGTCCCTGAATTGCTTCCTAATTCACTATCCATTAATATAAACTACATGAAAAACACAAAATGACCAATAATTTAAGGACTGCAGATGTATGGCTAATACCAATAACTATAAGGCACATAGTCCTTAGGATCAACAGGTTTATTTCCTTGTGTACTGGGTTCACTCTCTTTCAGGAACTAGAAAGAAAATTCTGTTAGTGAACCAATGATGAAATTCAGGTTTTCCTACAGTAGATACAGCTCTTCCATTCTGAGTTCTGTGAGGGATGCTCTTTTGTATAGTGTTAGGAAATATACTTTTCTGTTTGAAGTATAGTTAACTTGAGCTGTGATAAGGGTTAGCAAACTTGGCTGAAAAAAATGGTCATTAAATGCACAATAGCATTGTGTTGGATGATCCCAATATTCCAGTAATTGATTTGTACTGAAAGCTGGTCAAATATTCTTGTATTTAATAAATAAAATCTATGTTCCTCTTCCTTTATTTAACCATTCTGACTGGGAGTACTTGAATTTTTGATCTGTGGCTTTCCTGGAGTTGCTGTGATTAAAAGACTGAGAATCAGATTTCTTAGGGAAAACTGCTGGTGTTTGTGGTTTGGGTTAAAATGTAAATGTGAAACTAGTTTACTCTGAAGATACAGAATGAGGGCAAATGGAAAGAAACCTGTTGTGTTAAAAAAAAAAACAACCCAAAAAACCCCAAACAAACAAATTATGAAAAGCACAATGGTGTCAAATCAGAATTGCTTTAATTTGTGCATTGAAATTAATTTTGCACTTAATGAAGCAGTTAGGGCTAGTGATGATCCTGGTTTTTGATATGTGTGTTTAACACAATTTGACATAACTTGGCAATGGCTGGGTTTCTATGGAGCAGTGTGCTGTGTCTTAGCCAGTCTAGACTGTCAGAAGACAATGACTATCGTGCAGTGGTGACGGTGCTCCGGGATGCGCTCAGTACTTGAATGCTTTGCTGCTTTCTCTATGGTTCCCTATTCAGTGAGCAGTGGAACTCTTGCCTTCTGTGTTAATGCCAATAAAAACAATTAAAAGAATATTGCAAAGCAAATAAAAGGAAAAATAAGCAATTTCACCATGATGATCTGTCTTCTCTGCAGAAAGATATAGTGCTGTCACTTGATGCCAGAGAGAATGTTGTAAACCTTAGTTTGCCAAATGAATATTTATTATGTTGTGACCTCTAGAAGGTGTATTTGAAGTGACACTAAAATTTCCAATTTTGAATGCCAAATGATTGTAAAAAATTGAATCTTAGAAGTGAAAGTGCTAATTGCAAATGTTAAGACTAAAAAAAATAAATCAGAAGCCTGACTTATGTCTGTGCACTGCTTGTGCAATGATGTAATGTGACTGACTTGGTTTTAGCTCACCCAAGTTAGAAAAAAACCTTACGCAAAGAGTTCATTTCTATTTTGCAAATGTTTTGAACAGTTCTTTAACATGTATGCCAACGAGTGTGGCTGCAGCAAGTTTGCCTCTTTAGACAGACAGGTAGTCATGGTAAGTAGCAGGTGATGGCTACATGACAATGATAGCTTGGGTCTTTTCTCCTGCAGATCAGTTTTTACTAACTGATTGCGGATGTCTAGTAGGGATTTCTTCACCTCAGTGATTAGAGGAATTAATAGAATTGACACTGTTTCTTCCCTGGGGCCAGCAATGTTGTGAGGGGGAGTGGAAAAGAGTTTTGCCTTTTGTCCTGCATATCTGTTACTAAGATAGCATTTAAGCCACCACTTGTTTATGCTCTTGAGGAGAATGTCTAAGATGTTCTCACCTGCATTGCTTCTAGGGTAATTACATGTTTAGGAAATGAAACAGGCTGTTTGGCTAATTTAGTTGCATGGCTCCTTGGGTTACTTCTCTTTGAAAGCAACTGCTGGATTAGGTGCTGTCTCACCTGGGAGCTATTGGTGAAATTCTTGTCTTGTTTTCCATAGTGTCTGTACCACATGCCAGGAATTACAACAACAGCACCTTCATCCATGTAAAAAATCTTGTGCGTGCACAAAAAAAATCTTAATTGAGCTGTTTTTCTCTGGCATGAGAGGGAAACTGTGATAGTCCATGGTTTCATACACATTCATATACCCCAAAAGCAGTTAGTATGCCTCTCTCCCTGTAGAAAACTGAGTTCAAATGCTTCAATTAGGAGACAGTAATTCCAAGAGTAGAGCCCTCAAGGAATGAGAGGGAGGGAGACCTGCCTCCTGGGAGGTACTGTATCAACAAAGGAGATGTAAGATCAACAGGAAGAACTGCTGCAGAAAGGGCCCCCAAGGATGGATCAAGCAACCTGTAAATGTACCTTGAGCAAAGCTTTCCAGTGTGACCTTCCATCCCCACCCTCCCACCACTTCTAACTGCCAAAAATAAAAGTAAAAGAGCTTTCTGGTTCAAGGTCTTATTAGAAGTAGTTTGGAACTATAAACAAAGATTGCCCTTTTTGATTTCTGCTGTGTTGGGGAAATACAATAGTGTGCTATAATTATAAAGGAAAAGGATGGCATCAAAGATGCCAGACTCCATTATCTTCCTAGTTGGAACAATGCGTAGGCCCCACAGTTTTTGGCTCACTGGCTTGAAAGTGAGATGACTCATATAAAATCTTAGCCTTAGGAGTCTTGTTCATTCTGATAATCAGTAATTTAATTAACTCAAATCTCTGAAAACTAATGAAAAGCAAACAGAAATTTATTTGATTTACCACTCCTGTAACTGACTCTAATCGAGTAGGAGCAAGCTTAGTCAGTTCCATTGCAAGATGAAACAGGTTGGCTTGTGCTTTCAGAGAAAGTGGTCATTTACAGTAATGATGAGAATATATTAGCATGATAACAGTCCAAAAACTTATCCAGTGAGAAAAAGAAATAATACACCTGTTAAGACTATCTGCTTTTGGTTTTTTATCTATGTATATCTCATGGCTATAATGGGGCTTTAGTAGCTATAGACCTACAAGCTGTCAACAACTGACTGGGCAGGTTAACCAGCTATGGTTGAACAGTTATTCCCATAAGTGAAATTGTCAATGTGCTGGGTGTTGGCTTACTCAATTCCCAGGAATTTTCAGTTTCTAGTGAAACTAGGAGTGGTAGAGGGAGGTTTTGGATATGGAAGAATGTTTGAATTACTGCACTCACAAAATTAGATGCAAGTTATATACAGGTATTCCTTACTTCTTATTTTGAGAGCTGTTGTGTTGAAAGTTCTTGATGCTTCACTATACTTTTATACCTACAAAGGTAGCTTTCAGCTGTGGAAAGAAAGAGCTATTAACTTTGTATCTTAGGTTTGATAGGGTGATTTAAAATACTTAATCTTTGTTTGGAGGACTGAAGTGCATGCTTTTCCGAAGTATCAACCATAATAAAATCTAGACAGATGATATCACAAACAGATTGCAGTTGGATAATTGAAATTATCTTACTGGCTCCAGTAATTGCTTTTGACCTGAGAATTCACTGTTGACTGATCTTACCATGAGGTGGCTAGTTGTTGGTTTTTTTTTTTTTTTTCTTGAAACCAACACCTTTTTAACTTCTATTAAGCGTTTAAGTATACTTAATACACAGCAAGTCTGTGCATATCTCAAGGTGTTAAAACGTACTTTCTGAGAAGTCTGCTTCAGCACTACTTCTCTTCCCCACTCCCCCCTCCCCCCCCCCCCCAAAAAAAAAAAAAAAAGAGGGGTAATCCTTCTAGCAGTGGTAGAAGACAGAGTAAACCCCACATAATGTGTGGTAAAGTAGCAGTGAAAGCCATTTATCTCATAGGAATAATAATTATCATCTGTTCTAATGCTCTTTGCTGCTACTTCTGTCAGCTTGCACCAATATAAAAATAAGAGATAAACACACTGGCCTTAAAACATAGGAAGCTATCTTTGTGTCTTCTGCTCTGCAGTTGAGGGATTTACATTATTACAGTAGGTAAAATATCTCTTAAGTGAATTCTGCTTTAATTCCATTAGGTCTTCTTTAGCTATTAATATAAGATAGGAAGCACACCAGGTCTGATGCTTAGTGAGAGAATTGCACAAATGTGGGTTTTTAAAGAATTAGTTACAGTTGTTTCATATGAGGTCTTGTCCCTCCAAGCTTTACAACAATCATCACTTAGAATAGTTTTGCAAATACCAGAATATAATCTCTTGTATGGATCCATTGACTACAGTGGATACATGCTGATAATTCATTTACAGAAGTGTTAGAAACAGTCACTGGGTTCGGTGTCTCATGTTTTAGCAAGTTCTTCTCTTCAACATAAACAGCTCTTCTCTTTCATTTTTACTGTTTATCTTGTTTGGGTATACAGTAAGCTAGGGCTTGGACCCTGTTGTAAAGTTGCTGTACTAGATATTGGCTGAGCAAAATCTTCCCCTTTTGTTTTTTGTGCCCCTAGTTACACTATTACCAAGACTTATTTGAATTTATTGAACCTCTGTGCAAGCAGTGATGGAGGCTTCTTTTTCCTCCAAACAGCAGTTATGAAATAGATGCTGAAGATAGGAATATGAGCTGGTGAAAAAAGTGAACTACAAGATAATGCAAAAATTCTTCTGTTTACTTGAGAGAGTTCATGACTCTTTTGCAGTGTTATTATTAGTGCTCATCACTTTTCATGCTGAGAAACTGAAGCTTTTCAGGTAAATAAAATGACAGTGGTCATTGTTTTCTTTGGCTTTGATACCTTGACTTCAGAGGTTGTCTGTAGCTTTCAGTGTTGGAATGGAAATATGTTGTGTTGTCAGTAATGTATTTTCTGAGCTCACAGTTTTTTTGGGGAAGAGGGATGTATTGTTTTGTCTGAAAGGTCAAAGTGGATAAAAACATATGCAAACACTTGAAAAATGTATACCAGGACCATCCTTATGTCCCCTTAACCCACCCAAGTTACTTATCCAAGGTATGTGAAGTGCTTGCATTGTCATCAGTTTCTATGAACCACAAGAATGGGAATAAAATACTAAAATTCTCCTTAGGGTAGTTACTTATAGCTTGATTGATGATTAGGAATGTCACAGGAGAGTAGTTTTATGTCATAGTAAAATTCTTCAACAACAGTAAAGATGGAGCTTTTGACTGCTGGAATTTGAGTATAGGCTGAGTAAGTTTGGTAGAGTTAAGTCAAATGGGACAGACAAATACATTGGAGCTAGTAACTCTATGGAACTTACCGATTTTAATGTCCTCCTCCTCTTAGTAAAGGAGTCCAAAAATAATTCATACCAAGTCTGGGGGACAGTATGCTTCATAATGTTAGTGGATCATTGCACTTATTGCAGTTAATTTATAGCTATATAGACACTTTACTTACAATAGTTTAACATTGGAAAGTTGAGCTGTGAAGTCTTATTCCCAGAAGTCTGAAATTCCTTCAATGATTCTTGGAATACCTTTTGGTGAAATAAATCTGTACTAACTCCAAAAATAGAGAGGTGGATCCAATTGGCCACAGTAGTCTGAATGCTGAGCACTTAGTTATCAGTCTTTACTGCTATTTAGAGTAGCTGAATACTTCATGTTGAGAAACTTGAGTCATTTGTTCCAGGAAAATCAAAATATTTATGTGACTTATCACATGCATTCAGTAGGCTCCTAAGTATCTTCCTCATGTCACAAAATATGCCATTGACTGCAGTGGATATCTTTACATTACAATGCAAAGATGCATAATTTTTAACTGTTTAAAAGTGAACTCGTACAGAATTCTAATGCAGTTAATTTCTGATGTTAACTGTGAATAAAATGGACCTTTATTGACTGCTTCCCTTGTATGCACATACACTGAAACATCTTTATGGGAGGGACAGGGAGAGACAGTTGAGCCCTTTCATAACCTACCTTTCTGTCATGTGTGCTGACAGATATCCCTTTCCTCCTCCCAACCTAGGCACCATCTGTGTTGCCCCTGTACTTTTAAACTTCCACAAAATATTTAACACTGCAACTTTCTGCTTAGCTGTTGCAATATATGCCTTCATGCCTAAAATACATGCATCTTATTTCTGTGAAAAATGGTTTTGATCTAGAAGCATGTTAGGTTTAGTTGATGTGAATTGGAGCTTAAAAATGTTATCACAGGGAAATCTTCTCCTCTGTAACTAGCAGTACAATTTATGAACTGCTAAGCTTAGCCTTTCACATTGAAAGGAATGAGAAACTGTAAATCTCAACAGCTGCTAAGTTCAAGCAATTGGGTAAAATACAAAAGATTATTTTAATATATGTTCTGTGGGCAAATTATCCCTGTATATCCCAAAAATATTTGTTTTCTGAAATTGCCTTTCTCAGTCACTGACCAAAACCCAATGCAGACGGGTCAATTTTCAAGGAAGTATTTAGGAGCTCTGTCTGCATGCCCTGTGATGATGGTTGCAGTGTTGGCAACTCCCATTCAGTAGAAGTGTCTGATCAAGTAATCCCCCAAGGAGTCTGGTGCTGCTGGTCCTGGGAAATCCGCTTGGATTTCAGCACTGAGCTCTGGCTATGCTGCTCTGCAGAAGAGTCATTTGTGATCCTCTCTTCCTTCAACACCTTCAACAAACTAGCCAGTGTTCCAGAATTTTGGCAGTGCTTCATCTTTGTGTCTATTTGTTTTCTTGCAGTCTGCCACTCTAATGCATAGCAGTTAATAAAATAACAAAAATGTCAGAAAGAAAAATACTGTATAAGAGAGGTAGGTAGACTTCCTCGCAAAAGTTGAAAAACTAACTTGAGCAGATTCTAAAACAAACATACATAACTGCCAGCAGTGAATTGAAAAAATACTTGGGAATTGGGCTATGTTAATGAAAGCTGAACTTTCTTTCTCTTTGCTTGTTTCTTAGAGAGTGTATTTGAAGCACAGTCACATTAGATGCAACCAGACACTTTTCCTCACCTGCCCAGAGCACTGATGAGATGGGGTTGGTGTTGAAACATCAAGGCACTTGGATTTATGGAAATTGGGAAGATCCTAGCTTTCACTGAACTCTGTACATGCTGTGGTTTCGATGTGTCTTTGCAGATTTGAGTACTAAGCAAAATATTTCTACTTCATAATTTCTTACCATGTTTAAATTAGTTTGCCACATCTTAGAGATTAAGAACAAAATGAAAAAATGTTTTAAGCAATTTAAATCAAGTATATAATAAATTTTTCAAGTAACTTTTGACACTGAAATTCACAAATTTTGTATCTCTTTAAGCAGAGATGGAAGATAATGGAGAAATGGCAGTCTTGCTTATTTCAGGTTTTTGTAGATTATTCTTATCCTACCTCAGTTTGCAAGTCCATCAAAAAAGCAAAATCAACTACTTGCTCCTTCTATGTAGTTTCAGAGATATCATGGGGTTTTAGTCTAAAGACAAATGGGGTGGAGTTAAACCTTTTTGTATAACATTAAGACTCTAGAAGAACAATTTTCAGATTATTTTTTGTGGTTGAAAGCATCTGCAAAATATCACTACAAGGTAGGCAATGAAGAAGCTATTTTCTGCAGAGTTATGCCACATTGCCATACTCAGAGGTTTTAACAGCGTCCCAACTGTAATTTTATAGGGTTTAAACTGTTACTTCAGTTTCTTGTGTTTTTTATATTGAAGTTTCCACCTGTGTAGTGGAAACCGATTGCTTCTGACTTACAGCTCAGTTCTCAATTTTTGTCTATTATGTGCTTCAAGTGACATGATGTCAAAACTCTACTTAGAAGAAAAACTATTTTTTTTTCTGAGCACAACATTTTTTAAATAGATACTTAAAAAGAAATCATTAGGAATGTTAAGAAAAACTTAAAACTGTTTCAAATCTAATTCAAAGCAGAATGAATTCTATTATACTAATTCGGTTTAACAATTTTCAGGTTAAGCTAGTAGGCTTTCTGCAGTGATCCATATTCTTTATGGGTGTGTTAGTTCACGGTAGATTTTATACAGGGGTTATACTTTTGATGCAGTTGTGTTAATTTGTGTTACTTCAATTATAAACAAATATGCAAACTCATTTCGAGGTGTAAATCACTTGAATGTTCTTTATGTTATTTTCCTGCAAACAAAGAAAATCCCCTTCTGTTGAGGAACATCTTTTTCAGGCTAACTCCTGCTTTTTTTTTTAATACTGTTACATACAGACTCCAAGTGGCCTGTGTAGCGTCTGAGGGAGCAACTCTACTGCTCTGGACTTGTCATGTTATTGCACTGAGTTCTGTAAGGGTAACCAAATATTTGGGTTTAAAGATTTGGGAAATATAATAGGAACTGAATGCCTTACAATTTCATGGTAAATGGGGTGAAATTGCTTTTAATAATAAATATTAAATTAAAGCTAAGAAGGAATTGGGACTGAGTGATTGAGGATCGCTACTGAGGATAAGTTGAATCAAACACAAATGTAGCCACCTATATATTAAATGCACATCAAGAAGATAGCTCTGAGTGTGCTTACTCTGTTTGGAAGCTGAGATCCTGTTCCTAAGAAGCACTTGTGTCATAAGTATTTCTTTTAGGCAAGGACATTCTTAGATTTCTCTCCAACTTTGTAATTACTTGGATAGAAATTTCCCAATTTTATTTTTCTTTAATGATTCTAGCTTTATCAGAGTTTAGTCTGTATCAGAGCTCTCAGTTGCTTACCCTCATCTGGGCATATTATAAAGTAAGGTAAAGGCTCTGTGGTTCTGGATGTTAAGGTTAAAGTTCATCTTTCCTTTACTCTTCAAGATATAATATTGCTGGTAAATACTGAGGCACATAAACTGTGACTCAAATGCAATAGTTAGCAATAGGTAAGTTAAGAAATTGCTTTGAGTTAACCTGAAGGTCAAGAACAGTCTAAAATGTTTGCCTTGGGGGATCAGAAATTGTGATTTTTTTCAGGATATGAATTGATCCAGCTCTGGTTTCTTGGGGCCTTGGTGTATCAAAACTGACAACACACATCACCAAAATTTGAAGGAGGAAGCACACCATTTTAGGTATTAGCAGAGCTGAGATCAAACTTCTGCGTCATATGCTATGGTTATGATTTGCACAAGGCCTCAGATGAAACTGTTCCTTGGGTTTCCAACTGCTTGTGTTTGTGAAAATGGACATCTGCTTTGCTGAGCAGTGGTGCTGCTGCAACTCTCCTTGCAACAGTGTCAAATTATCTTGTGTACTGAGGAAAGGAATTTGAGTAAAGTGTGTGTGCTGTCTGCTGTTTCAGACACCTTTATAACTAATGATGCTTGGTTATAACTTAAATTAGGCCATCTGGTGGTGGAATTCTAGTAGTAGCTATGTCTGTGGCTCTGAATTTTAAAAAATTGTGGATAGGTTTGCAAAGATGTACTTAGTTTTCAGTTATATTCTAGCTTGCATTAACTTTCCCTTCAAATACTTATTTGGCAGCAATTGTTAAAACTGTGCATTGTTCACCCTCAAATCTAGTATAAGACTAGAAATAGGAGGAATCGCCTAGAACCTAGAGGGCAAACAATTAAAACCAGACTGCAGTAGAATTAAATAACTTCTATATGTCCTCTGTAATTTCCTCTGTATATATGCAAATAGTGTCAATAATGAGAGCTAGTTATGGTTTGTGTTCAACGGTTACTTCTGGAACACTTTTTTCTTAGTTTATTCCACATGTTCAGCAAGGACCTCACCTGTAGCATGTATTTGAGTGATGTATTCTCTCCCTTCTTTTGTGTACATTAGTGTTATCTATATGTGTGTTCCTCTGGTTCAGCTGAATGATGGCTTACTCTATCCTGTGACTTTGCACAGGTGAATCAAAATGGGAGAAATATGTTCTATAGCCAGAAAATTATTTTATCTGTGAAGCAGAAACCATCAGTGTCATGCTTCTGGCATCTGTGGTTTAAGCTACCCTTCATAATCTTTACAGTAGTGATACAAAGTTGTGGAACTTCACATGATTGTATGATATATAAAAAGTGAAGCAGTGGCAAAGTTGGGAACTAGTTTATTCTGGGGAGGTATTAACTGAGAGCATCGTCACCAAGTTACGTCACACAAATTCAGGTAAGTATTGTTTTGCCTGCAAAAAAAGAAAGATCTCAAGCTGCCCTGTGGTGTTCTTGTTCTTCCCTAACCTTTTGTTTCCTGGTGGTTTTGCGCATGGACATAAGGCTTTAATACTTTGCAGCTCAGGACTCAAGCTTAGATAAAAGTACAGGCTTGACTGAGTGAATTAATTCCTTTCTGCTCTAGTCAAACCCAGAAAAAAAATGTTTCTCCACTACTTCCTGAGACAGAACCAGAAAATGCAGTACCCCATAATTATGAGAAACCTACTTTTGGCTTTTTGGCTACATTCTGCTACTGCTTACTTGCATAACTGATGTGTCTGCCTGTGGAAGTAGGTTGACATCTGAGCATTAAAAAATTTCCAGGGTGGAGGAAGTTTTCAACAAGTCTCTAATAAAACCAAAAATCAAATAAAAATAGCGATTGATAGAGCTTGAGATAGGCTAAAAAAAAAAAAAGCAGTATGGTGTATTCTTTAGCCCTAGATATGTTGGTAGTTATCCTGTGCTATTTGCCCTGTTTCTGTTGCGTTGCTGTCAGTATACAGACTAGTTAGTCCAGTACTATGTTTAACTGGAAGGTATTGAATACTAAAAATATTGTCCCTCTCAGGCACACTGAAGGATTCCTTGAAATACTTAAAAATTTATTATCTAGGGCTTTATCAGTTTGAGTGATCACAGAAAGTTCAACCAGGGTGTCTTTTGAATGCAGTTTTGTAAAAGACTCTAACTTGCTTAAATGTCTCTACATCTGGAAAACTCCATAGATAATGGTAATGGCTTAAGAGAAATAGCACCTAGTCTATCAAAATAAGATGTTTCTTAAAAAAAAAAAAACAACCAAACAACCCAGAACGAAAACACTCATATGTCTTAAAAGTCTTTGGCTTCTTAGATTTCTCTGGGAATAGTAGTGGGAAGCAAGCTGTGTCCTGAAACTCAGGTGGTTCTTTTAGATTTTTTTTTTTATTTATCTGTGGACTGTGGAGAGACTAGCTGCTGTAATTGGAAAGTAAAACAAACAAAAAAAAAAAACAAACCAAAAAACAAAAAAAACCAAAAAACCCCGAAAACCCCCAAAACCAAAAAAAACCCAAAACAAAAAAACCCAAGGCATTCTACTGTCATAGAATCTGCTGCTTTCCTACTGAACTGACTAATAAGATCTCCTATATTTTTCATTCCTCAGTTCTAGTGCAGTATAGTCATGCTCAGTGCAAATGCTGCTAAACTTAAAGATATTTGATGCTATTTTCAGAACTTAAAATTGACCATGTACTTTAACAGTTCTGCTTCATGGCTTTGTAGGATTGGATCTCAGCCTCTACATCAGAGGTTGCTGAATAGTTAACAAAATGACGAGATTATCCGAGAAATTAACTAAGTGAGGGTTTTATATACACTTATATTTCATGGTCTTCAGCTGGCAGAGACAACCTTATGTTTGGGTCTTTCTCAATATCTGCTTTCAAGCTGGGTACTTTAGTATAATTCAGAAGATATGAAGTGTGAGTTATATAGTAAATGGATAGAGGGACTTCCATAGGATGAGAGAGAACACAGAAATGAGTCTGAAAATGGATATGTAAATATCCCTCAACTTGCTTTCTGAGCAGACACATATAATCTCTGGTGTGTTGAATGGAAGCTATGTAGCTGTGGTTAGTACAGAGCTGAATTCAGATCAATTCTGCTGAGAGTTTTGGCATGTTAGCTGGACTCAGTGTTATATTAACTGTGGTTACACAGCTTTTGGTTGGCTACAAATATAAGACAAACTCAGCAGAAGACTAGATAGACACTGAAATATATTTTGAAGTAAATTTGAGGATCTGGGACTAGTTAAACAGATCGGCAAAGGTGTGTAGGTGTCCAGAGGGAGTTAGGTTTCTAATTAACTTGATTAATATGGAATTTCCTATATAAAAAGCCAAATGCTTAGCAGCTTTCAAGAAATCCTGTACAGGCACAGTGTCTGACAACTCAGCTGCGATGTGGTGTAATTATCTTGTATGAGAGATGACACATGGGCTATGTAGGCGACAAATTTATTTTAGTAAAATAGCTGTATATGAATGACATCCAACTCTGGCTTTCTGTGGGATGGAAGACTCAGTGACTTAATAGATAGATCATAATAGCAGATAGTGAACAATGAGAATTATGAGCTTTTAAAGTTCTTGTAAATATGTGAGCAATACTTTGAAAAGTGATTTTAGTACTCCACTGAATATTGATATTAGGAGTGTTATTTTAGATCATTGTTTTACTGAAGTAGAAAGTGACAAGCCATGTAATCTGTTTCTATTGTCCTAGCAGAAAAAGCACTATTAACTGATCTTTGTCTCCACCTTTTCAATTATCCTTAGGTCAAATAGTTCAGTGTTTCTATGTTTGTACCAGTTCAATATAAAAGATAAATAGAAAGCAAAGATGCTTTTATGAGACTTAGTTGTAATGACTGGAAGACCCTGAACTATAGCCAGTTTAAATGGCACCAACTGAAGCCAGACAGTGTGAAACAGCTAAGGCAGCATTTGATCTAATTTAATTTAACGTAGACCTACACAGATGAAAAGCAATGAAGTACTAGGTTTACTTAGGGTGAAAACATTAGAGTTGAGAAATTCTCATTGATTGAAAGATGCAAATGAAGCTTACATTTTCGAAAGGAAAACTTAAGCCATGATAGCAGGACTTTACCAAAGACTAAAGCATCTCATAGCTGCATAGGTGGTGCTGACTGTCTTGAAGGTGACTTTAGATGCAATTCTTTAAGCATCTTGTGCAGAGACTGTGTAGTTCAGTAAAGCAGTGTACTGATCAACTTTCAAATTGGGTATATAAGAGAACATTAAACATTGCTTTATTTCGTACATACCAATGCTACCATGTGAACTCAATTTTCATCTGAACTGTAGGTTAAGGTGTTTTCATGAGATCACCCTCAGTTTTAACTGGTATATATACTTAGGTACAGTGACTGAGAGGAAACAACTTGGTTTCTTTGTACTACCTGGCATGTGAGAGATGGCAACTAATTTGAAATGCTTCATTATTATTATTATTAATTTCAATCTTAATTTCAATAGATGATTAAATGAATTCGACTATTCTAGTGGTATTATCCATTCTTCATATTCAATATTTAAGCTTTATAAACTACTAAAGCTGAAATGATTTTGTAGAGACTGACAGGTTTTTTTGTAAGGTCTTGTCTGATATGTACCGTCTTCTAGCTTTTGTTTTCCCATGATCATGGAAAGTGATTCACTTTCTAAGGGAGGTATTGATGGTTTCTTTCTGCTGTGTCAGAATAGCATGTATAAGTCTCCTTACTTGCATGATGGACAGTGCGTTGTGCCAGCAAATATGTAAATAGGGTACTTGAAGTCTGGAAGGTTATTGCCACTTGGCAAATTAGTTATTAGCAAAGTAGAGGGGATCATGAAGTGTGGTACACAGATGAAGTTTCAAAAGATTAACAAAATTCTCTGTCTTGGAATTTGGTAGATGATGTGAATAAGTACCTAGCAGTTTCACTGTCAAGCCTGATGGAAGTGACAAATAAAAAAGTATTTATCTTGTTAAAAAAAAGTCAAAATATTTGTGTTCCTTACCCAAAGTTTTTACTCATTCTCTTATTTTGCTTGTGCAAAAAAGGAAATTTTGCCTCTGGGCAGTGACAAAGCTTTGTGGCAATATTCTCTAATGTTTTAAGCCTTGCAATTTTGAAGAAATGATGAGCCACACTTCTATTTCAAACTTATGTCTCAAAAATGATTTTATTGTGATCATAATTGATGTCAATGATGCACGAAGAAACTGTGGAATGAACATTACAACATGAAAGTAAAACATTTGTAAAGATTAACCAAATTCAACCATTTCTGATGGTAAAATCAGTCTCTGCTTAAGGGACAACAGATGTTTTTTCATCTACCGTAATTTCAATGTTTAGCAGTACCCCAGGAGGAACAAAGTACATGTCTAAGCTTTTGTTATCTGCCATAGATGAAAAATTGCTTTGAAACTGTGTCAGGAAAATACAAAATTAGTTTGTATAACATAGATTCCACAGGTAAAAAATACATGGGTCAGCTGTAGTTTTGGACTTGATTTTCTTCAACTTCAGTTCTACTTTTTCATCTGAATATGAATGTATACAGTACCACTTGGGAGGTCTGCTTCCACCTTTTATCTCTGAAAGTTTAGGTAGATTTTTCTGAACTTAAAATGCGAACACAAAAAGCTTTCATAAAAAAATACTTGGCCACTTCAAATGCTGGCCAATCTTTCTCATTGTCTCTTTGATAGTATACTCTGGATGTTAGGGGCACAGACTAAGAACAAATTATTGAATATGAAAGGTGAATTATCACCATAAAATGTGATGGGGGGTAGCAGATATATGGTTTTGAGTTTAAGAGGCTTGGTTCCCTGAAATCTTTTCCCACTAGCAGAATTTGTGGTGTTCTAGAAAAACATACGTGCTTGCTTTCTTGTAATTTGTACAGCTGTTTGTGATGAGGAAATGCTTTTTTTTATTTGAAGCTAATGAGTTAATTAGATTTCAAAAACTTTATTTTTAGCCTGGATTAGTTCATGTCCTGAGGCTGCAGGAAAACGTGCTTAGAATCAATTTATTGGTTGCTGATTAGCCTACACCCTCAAGTGTAAGCAAAGCTTACATATATTAATATGTCAGTTACTTAACTGATTACAGGATAACTTGCTATTCCTCCAACTAATTTTTCTTGCAATTTGAGCATTTAGATGAGTATCTTTGTATTATCTTCCTGGTCGTTAAGTTCTCGGAATATTGTGACACAATTGGTAACCTAGTCCACATTTCTGTGAAGTATCTGTAACTTTTTCTATAAGGAAAAAATACTGTTTAAAAAAAATGTTTTCAAGACTTAAACTCTGCCTGATGGATTTTTACTCTAATATTCTAATTATCTAAAACAGTCTACAAGTGTAAACATGAATATAATCCTATAAATTCTGAGTTCCTGGGATTTTGATGATCCTGTATTGAGTAGAAGAGAATAGATTACTGTGCCAACCGAAAATGGGTTCTGAAATGGGAACAAAATTACAAATGCCTGCAGATTGCTCCCACACCCAAGGTGCCAGGAGGGAAAACTGTTGCTTGTTCTCACTCTCTCTGGGAACCACTTCCATCGTCCCCCAAACCTCAGGGCTCTGCGCTTTCCTGGGGACTTCATCCTTAAAATCACCTTTTTTCACTCTCCCCAGGGCCAGGAGAGGGTGGAGCTCTGATGTTCTTGTTTTAGCTGATAACTTAGTTTCTCAAAATTGTGTCTTAATTGTTTTAATCAAGGTTACTTTTTTGATTTCTACAGGAAATTGCTTTTGGTCCTGGTATTAAACTGTCACTGATGTGCTACTTCAGCACTCCATAAAGGAAGTAAACATTTGTCTTGAAACAACTAATGAGAGTTTGTGAGTTCCAGCTGGCTTTTCTGGGAGTTTCTCAGAAAGGAAAGGGGTCTTGAATGAAACAGGATGATTGGTTTGGTTTGTTTTTTTTAACCAAGATGTACCAGTAACATGTTAATCGTTAATTAGAGGACTGTAATGATCGAGGAGTTTCACTGCTTCCCCTGATTACTAAAGCTGACAAGAATGCTAGCTATCTTAAAGTTATTTCCTCTTTATGGAAGAAAGAGTGTATTGTCCAGTTATATTTAAATGTAAATGCTGAAACAAATAAAAAGAAAACTTACCAATAACACAGAGAAAATAGGAGTCTAAGAGATGCTCAAGTGTCCATGTTTGGTTTGGATTATTGACGAAAATAATGTTACCGAATGAATTATTTTATCAATTAGTGCTAAGTGGGTAGCAGGGGGGTTTGGAGGAGCTGTAAATACGTCATGCCACCTATATATTCTGAATTTCTGGACCTTCTGTGTTCATTTCTGGTAACAAACTAAAAGCAACTCATGTTTCCCCACATGTGCAGTCTTATTCTGCAGCAAAAATGAGGGAACTTGTACTCCACTGTAGACACCATGAAACTGATACTTAGGGTATGCGTTGTCAAATAAGGTGTGTCAGGTTTCTCCAGCAAAATGCGTGTGGATGTGGGACTGAGGTGCAGCCCCCACCATCAAACTATGGTTGTTGGAGACAATGTAGGGGAAACCAAAACTGTAATCTAGCAGGTACGTCTTAGTCTCTGTCAAAGTAGGATTAAAGAGGCATGATCATTCCATAGCAGTAAGGCTTGGGGTATATATATATATTTATTGGAATTCTTCTTAGGAAAGTCAGATTTAGCTATGTTTCAATTGTAATAGAGAAAGGGGAGGGGCAGGCAGTGATTACATCTTTTCACTGTTAACAACTGTGAAGTGTTAGAAAAAGATATAAATACAGCACCTATATGACCATTGCTTCTAATTCAGGACCCATCTTACAAAGCTAGTCATGGTTATGGAAAGCGAATCAGTTGGTGAAGATATCTGCAGATCTTTCAGACATGTGAAGCGACAGGAGTCTGTCCCTTGGGAAGCTGCACAGGCTTAGTCTGAAACCAAAACAGTCTGAGCCAAGCGATGAGTGGAGACATATCTGTGGAGAGATTGTGCCAGTCAACAATCAGCTTTGCATGTAGTAGGCTGTACGGATGCATTTTGTTAGCAGAAAGTTTAGATTCTGCTGGATAAGAGGCAAATGTAATTTCTTGCTACAAAGTAGAGACTGCCAGACATGTGCACAATAGTGGGTTTTCATTACAAAGCAGTTGTCAGTCATCTGAATTTGGTACAGACAAAAAATATATTCACAGTATGCAGAACATACAAACACCTCTAATTGTTATAATTTGGACCACTGTTACCACCTGTTGTATTCCCCCACTGTTAGTTCCAATATCTCTGGTGTGGAACTAAAGGAAATTTAGGCTCAGCATTTCTGGAGCTTCTTTTATTCCTTACTTTGATTAGAGGTACATTATTCAGCCGTAATACTTAGGAGTACTAGTAGGAGTTGAATGACTATTCACAAGCTTGAAGCAGTAGTTCTTGCTGTCACATTCCTCTACAATCTTTTGGGATAATTTCTCTTACCCAGATCATTGTATAAACCTTTTGATTGAAACATCCAGCACTCATCACTTAAGTGTTTTAGACATTAAAAAAAAAAAACCAAAAACAAACCAACAAGCTATTTTCCCTAGTAATTAATCAGAATCTAGTTAAATCTTAAACCATTGGAAGTATATTAAGATTGGTGCATGTCCTGCAATATGACATGGTAGTATTGACTTTACAAGCATTTTCCAGTCCATAGGAATCTAACCCTTTTTCATTTTAAGCAGAGATTTTACTGTATTAAACCTTAAAAATGTAATGGACTCCTAAAGATATACTTCAGAATTCAGGTAAATGTAATTCCATATGCAGAGTATCTCTGACCATAAGTGATATCAGTGATCCTATTAAACATTTACACAGCATAAAATAAGTCATAATTTTGTCCTAGGTTTGATAAGCATACTGAGTATGTTTTTCAGTGCAGGAAGGGACAAATATTTTTAAGGAACATCTAGCACAATTTTACCTTAAGAGTATTCTCCAATACCTTCATTAACAAATGTTCACATATTTTTTTCAGTATCACAAGAACTATTATGTGTTAACAAGAAAGCATGAGAACAGTGTGGGGTTTGAGGTTGGTTGTTACTGTTAGGTTGGAGGGTTTTTTTCCAAAATGAGAATTCTGGATTACCTCTGAAGTGTATGACGCTTAGAATTTCAGATGGTTATTTTGACTTAGTGCAATCTGTAGAAGTAGGTTAAGGCTAAGACATATGCCAGATAACTAAGGATGGCAAACATTTCTTCTTTTTAATAACAAAACTGAAGACAATGCAAACACGCTTCCTATTTAAATATACTTCTTGATGACTGGTTTTGAATTAGCTGTTTTACGGGGTGAAGTCTGATACCTTAGTGGCTTAATAACTGGCTGCTTCAAACAGAAAGTCAAAATATTCTGAACAAGTTTGTCCTCTCTATAGCAAAAGTGTGTACCTTGTTCACCCTGTTAATGTATATTTTCTGTCTACTTCACAGGGATGTTTCTAGAATGTTTCCCAGTTTTTTCCTTCTGATATGTCTGAGTTGTCAGTAAAAATTGTTTTAGATTTCACAGATGTATTTAAGTCTCATGAGAAACACCAGTCATGTTTGATTATGCTACATATTTATTTGTGACTACAAAAAAAAATCCATACCTGAAACAGGAGAAAAAAAAAAAGTCAAGTCAGGAAGCCCATAAAGACAGAATGACATAACTCATTTTTGGCAGCTGGTTCTTGCCCAAATACTGGAATATAATAGTGAATTAGCAGGTCCAGTTTCTAGTGGCCAAAATGAATGAAAGGGTCCTGCGTATCAGCAGAGCAGCAGGATTCTTTCAGCTCTGATTAGTAGCTTTGGTTTAAGAGTCAAAACCAGAATGTGTATTTCCCCTGATATTGGCCGCTTTACTGGCACTGATATTGTCTCTTAAGAAGGTGACAGGTTGCCATAAAGCATTTTGAGAATAAAAGTACTTTCCTGTAAAAGTAGACATGCGTATAGCTTGATGAACCAAAAGAACCTCTTCCAGGCTTTTCAGAGCAGCAAGTCTTCTTTCTGCTTGCACAATACTAATCATAGTTTGTAGGGAGTTGTTATGGCATTCAGAAACTTCACCATAATTTGAACTACTGAGATAACGAAGGTCAAACAATAGAATAACTTAATGAATCAGGGGAGCTTGTAAAGTGCTCTTTGATTAAATGAACTTGACTCTAAATGCGTTGGATAAAAGAAGAGAACAAACCAAACAAACAAAACAAACCCCTACCACCTTTGGTACTAATTTTTCTTCCCTGATGGAAATCAGACTTGTTTTCAGGTAGCAGTGAATACTTAAGGCATCTTACATGCTACTGACAGCTCTGTGTGGTAAGGTTCCTGATGATCTAGCATGTAAGTTATGGTAGAATACTCAGCTGTGTTATAACTTCAACTTTGTGCTACAACTTTGCACTTCATGGACTATGCTTGAGAGTATTACAACATGAACTTCTACAACTGCTCTGAAGATTTGCTCAAATTCAACTGTTTGAATACCTAATAAGGGAAGAAAGGTGTGTGTGGGGGGAAGAGGTATGCTCCAATTCTTAAGTTTATGTCAATAGCCCAGTGACTGATCAGGAGGCCTGCTAATGCTGTTTTTCCAGAACAACAGTGAAGCTTTCAAGGGTAAGCAAAAGCTCTCCTTGGAATATAATTCAAAGTGGTTTAGTTGCTGATGCCAAACCATGAACAGTATACAGGTGAAGCTAGAATAGTAAAAAATATTTAATTTTTTGTTACTGTGAAGTATTTGTTCTGAAATTACCTGGGTTTGGATTATACTGTGCTTCCTGAATTCTGACAGTAAGGTGGAAGGGAATAGAACTTGGGGACCTTAAAGAGTTATGGAAGAATTTGGCACTTCACCAATGTCTGTGCTTTCAGAATATTTCTAGAGGAACACTTCAGAAGTGTTTTTAATAAACAGTGTTGAAGGTTATAGGCGAGGAGCTCAAGAAAAGTTATGGCATGTGACTGTTTCACTGAGAAATCTAGTCCTGTCTTAGCTTTATCATTATTACACAATATGTTATATGCAAACCCAACACTTTTCTAAGTTGAGTTAAAACATAACATGTGACTGGAATAATAGCTGCAGTGCTGTGTGACTAGGACATCTTTCTCTCCTTCTCTGTCTAGTTCATTGAAGGGTAAACAGATAAGCAGTGTCTGGTATATCTCTTAGCATTATGCTTTGGAATCGGACTCATAAGGATGTTCGAGGCCTCCCAGTTCCAATGTATATCATGTGTCAGCAACTGCAAACAATGACAGTGAGATGTTATGATAGGTCTTTTGGGTGTATTAATCATTAATAAATAGCTTGTTAAATACAGGTGGATAATATCCTTTCATGCTAGCTAGCTACCTCAACCTATCCCATGTCTTCCTTGAAATTCAACATTAAGAATCTTATTATCTTAATTTTCAGTTAATCCATGGTGACAAGGCCAGTTATAAATGAAGAAAGTAAAGCGCTACCTGCATGTCTCCAGAGGGTTCATTGCATATATTCTGAATATCAGAATTTTGTAGTGAAATATGTATTCAAGCAGATGTCTTAATTTGACAGGAGTATAAATGGCCTACTAATAATCACAAGAAAAAGTGCTTTTGTTACTCTGACATTTCCAACACCTACTCTTGCCAAGTTTTATATCATTAAATGAAGGTCTTCTGAATACCTAGCTCCTTTTCCTGGTAAGTTTTTCTCATAAGAATAAGTAAATACATCAGAGCCTAGGCTGAAAGATGTGTGTGAATAATGAATGTGTGGTATGTATCTAATCTATTTTGAGTTGAGTGTTTTGAAAGAAAACACTCTACCATAACTTTTTTTCCCCCCGAGAACAGTTACCTCATGGCAATATTTAGCCAGTACAAATGTTCTCTTTCAGAATATCATTATCATGATTTTGTTTGAGTGGAGTTGTTACTACAGAAGATGGGGCCTTTATTAATATATTCAGTTAATTTTATCCTGGGCCAGGATTTAGTGCTAAAGTTGAGCCTTTCAGTGTTTTCTGTTATTCAGCTGTAACAATCATGTCATTCTGAAGGTCTCTCCTTGTATGATAGATTCTTTCAATGACAGTTGACACAGAGAACCGATGTGCATAGCTCCTGCTTTGTTGCTTCTTGAATTTCTCATTCTGCATGCTATTATTCCACTTCTTCACTTTGGGGTATCTCTGACCACTTTATACATCTCTAACCTTACTGGGGTACTACCCAGGTAAGAAGTGAAAAGGCAGTTAACTGTTGTGCAGCTTTGAGGACAGATTATTTTGGTTTAAACAGCATTTACGCACTGGAGCAGTTTAGCATCAGGTATTTTTCTATACCAGTTGTCCTCTGAACATGCAAGGATAAAAGCTGTATAAAAGAGCTCTGTGTTATTGTAACATGTGTTGCTCTTCAAGAAGAAGCTGGAAAGATGTAAGAAGGTATCAGTCAAACAGCTTGTGCTCATGGAGCTGCGACATTCTTCTGACTCTAGGCTAAAACTTTATAAATGGGATGCACACAGTAGCACAAATCATAATCTTTATTTGTGATAGGAAGATGTTGAGTTGCTTACATCTGGAAAGTACTTTGCCTGTGTATTTCGGCATACTGAGCTGTTACAGCTAACTTCTAGAAATTTCCTGTTCCAAAAATGGTTTTGTAAAATCTGAATTCGTGACACACAAAGTGCTTTGGGTCTAAACTGTGTTAGTATTTGTGCAGATGTAGAGGAGATGCAAAGGCATAGTAATTCCAAAGCTCTGACAGACAGATGGGCATGTGTGTGCACACTCGCACTATGAGCAATAGCTGCATAATGTGTCATAATAATGGAAATTTTATAATAGTACCTTAGTGGGTGATGACTAACCTTGTAATTTCTAAATTCAGAAAGGAGAGTCATGTACAGTGAACTGAGTCTCAAAAAGGTTTGTGGCAGTAAGACTAAAGAATTAGCAAATGTAGGCAAAGAGAAACATGCTGTTGGCAGCATATCAAATGCTGCATTCCTTCCTGGATTTTGTGCTATCAAAATGCTAGAAAGGGAATGAGCTTGAGCTGGGAGGGACCTCTGCTGTGGTGAGAATAGCTGTTGGGCTCAGGATTTGAAAGGGACTTAGAGCAATTGGTTTTTTTCTTAAGTTCTCTGTGCATTGTTAATGTGATGGATTACTAAATATCTGTGGAGAGGAGTGGTTATTATTAGTATCTTGTCATTCCTTTCCATAAGTCTTTAGAAGCCAACTATGATGTGCTTTTAGTCTATATAGCTTCCTGAATGTTTTGGGTCTTAGAGTTTGAAGAAAAACAATCTTAAATTTCTTATATTGTATTGCTGTGGTGAGTACTGACCACAAACATTCTACTGAGCATAATAAAATAGATCAAAATTATCATTATCAGGGTAGTGAGTGCATAGATTCAGAAACAAGTTGATGTTTCTGCTCCCCCCACACCCCGTCCCACCCCGCCATCGTATTGGTCAAAAATAACTTGGTGGAAAGTGTGAAAAGATCTAGTTAAGGTATTGATTTCTATTCATGCAAGTGATGCTTTTTTAATTTTACAGTGACTCTGAGGGCTTTGTTTTTTACAGTGAATAAATACAAACAGTAAACATTTAAAAGGTAGTTTAGCAATAGATAGTGAAAATTACCTTAGACTTTTTCCATCCACAGAGGCTTCAAAAGCTAATCTTGATGGGTTCTTGAATAACTATGCAGACTTATATTGGTTAGCGTATTAAATGGGCTGATAGCTTTCTCTGCAATTCAGTAGACGTCATAAGTGGTTGTTATCCAATTTTGGAAAGCACTTTAAGATGAATAATGGTTGAAGGTTTTTTTTCCCTTTTGTGTGTGAAAAATAATGTGTGCAGGGAGGAATTCATTAATTTCAGCCCAGAATTTTCAAAGTCAACATACTTACGAAGCAAGTAATTTAGATGCAATGAACTTTTAATATTTTGCTCGAGGAATGCTGTTTGGTATTCATTATCCGAATAGCAATTTGTAGTAATGCATTTAATTTGACAGATGAACAGTGAACTGGTAACAAAATTATGATAAAGAAACTTTAACAAAATAAAATACAACTTCAGTAATTAAACTACCACCAAAAAAAAAAAAGACAAAGCCACCCCCTCAACTATTAAAAACTATTTTTTTGCTTCTTGAAAGTATTTGCATTCTATATAAAGGCAATCTTGTGGGTGTAAGAGTTATTAGCATTAATGGACCAAGTAATTGGTGAGTGAGCATGCAGAGATGCACTAGCAATGTCCTACTGAAACTGCAACATAGCAAGCCCTTAGAACATCAATGCGGACAGAGGTGAAACTTGGCTGCATAACTTGCCCGAGTGCTGTCTCAAAAATATACATCCGACAAAAGGCACATTTCCTGTTGTCTTTAGGTGGTTGTGGTAAACTTGACGCCACAAAAATGTGGTGGTGTTAAAATATGATGGTGGATGCTAGGCTCTGCAGAAAAGTTTGTGATCTTTACAGATCAAACTTGCTTGACTAAAAGCATGCTTAAGAGAAAGCCATTGCCATAATAGCAACCAGATTGTATAGGAATTTGAATGTGTCTAGCTTTAAGCGTCATTTTGAAATTAGTATGTATTTTACACATATTTCAGAAGTTTATATTAGCTGAAAACTGGAAAAGTGACCTGGGAAAGTTAAGTAAAGATAGTGTTGAGTTTTAGTAATGGAAGTCAAAAACATAACATTGAAAAGTAACGGTCAAGTTTTTGGCCTTTTATACTTGGGCAGTAATGATTTATGTTCTAAGGAATAGGCTTAAGGTGTAAATAACCAGTAATGTCAATCATAACTATAGTTAAGATAAATATTCCAGCTGGCTATGTTGTTCTGACTTAAAAAAAGAAAAACAACTCACCCTCTTCTGTTCCATGAGTTAGCCTTTTCTCCTGTATGTATATTCTGCCTAATTATACTGAAAAGATATCAAATCCAAAATGCTGGGTCAAAAAATAATAATCTGATGTTTGTGTGAAATTGAGAAGTGAAGAGTTTAGCCTTCCAACTGGAACTTAAAAGCCTTTGTCTGGCAGTTTCCTAAATCTGTCTCCTGGCTGGTTTGGCTTCTAAAAATGCTACTTTAATAATTAGCTGGTCATGAAATTTCACACTAGCTAGGTAAAATGGCACTTGATGCCCTGGGTTTGAGCCTAGTTAAGGTTGCATATTTACAAAAGACAAATTCTGTCCTGATTCTCCTGAAATCACTTATGTTTTGGCGCAAAGAAGCAGTTATATCACAATTAAATGGTGGAGAAATCTTACACAAAGTCAAGCTGATAAACAGTGAGCAGGAATCCAGGCTTCCTACAGCAACTACTTTCTAAGACCTTAGTTCATTTTATAATCTATTAACAGAATAACTTTATTGCTTCCTTTTTGTGGCCGTATATTTCTGATTTTCTACCCAGATGGAAAGCTAACCTTGCTATTGTTCCCTCAGATCTTCCACTGGTTAATGCTTGTTTAGTCACTTGTCTTGATTACAGTCTCCTGCTCAATCTACTTCAAGATCAAGTGGGCCAGCTGGTATTTTGTACTCACCACCTGGTGCAGAATAAAGGCAAAGCTGTTATGGCACAAACAACCCTAATCCCAGAGCTGTGTGGTATCCTAGTTTGGCTGTTTATCAGTGGTGAGCTATGTTCCCTAAAACACAACATAGTTGTGGATAATACTATGGGAGACATGTGCAATGAATCCTGCAAAGTGTAACTAAAATTCCCATTGGACGAGATAAAATGAGAAAGAATAATTAAAAACCAGACTAACAATGCAAATGAAAATAAAGATTGGTAAAGTTGTGAATATTTGTTTGTTTGACGGTGATTGTGGAGAAATAAGGCTATTGCTAGAGATTCACAGTTACAATTGTAGTGAAACTTAAAATTCAATACTTGATTGACCAGCACAAGATGATTTGGACTTTATTTTTTTAAGGATAAAAATCATTTTATGCTTAAATGATTCCATAATATCAAGGCTGCCCTAAGTCCAGATTTTCTCTCCAGTTTTCAGAGCACTAAATAATCTTGTGATGACTCAGAAAATCACTGGGAAATAAAACAAAAAAATCCAAACCAAAATAAAATAGTACGTGAGGTTACTCTCAAATAATCTGCATAAACCCAATGAAATAGACTACCGTTGCTAAAAAGTGAGTTTAATATTTACAGCATAAAAGTAATGGGAAAAGATTGCTGTGTAATAAAACTAGGCTTGGAAAAATTATCTTGAAAAAGTGTCCAGTGAGTCTGTACAAACTGCATTATTTTCAATATTAGTTTTGCATAAATATAAATTGGGGTTGTTTTTTTGTTTGGATCGCTTAATTTGTATTGTTCTGTTGTATGTATGCATATTCCATTTAAAGTAACCAGCAAATACTAATTCTAACCTACTGGACTGTATTGACTAATTTATCTTTCTGTATATTTTTCTTGATGAAATTTCCATTTTTATTTTAAAACGTACATGGAAGTTAAAGCCTGACCTTTACGAACATAATTTCCTGTCTTAGCCCTTACTTTTGAGGATGATGTTCTGGCAAAAGACAAATTAATTTTCTGCACAGCATCTTGGAAAAGAATTCCATCTGTGATGTGAATTTTGCTCTTCCTTGTGTTAAAGGCATGAGTATATATGACAGCCAGTAAAGAAGGCACAAGGTCCAGTAAAAGACACTTTAAATAAAGGGAACAATAAAATAAATTTCTTAGACTATTCCTAATTGAAAGAGTAACCTACAATAGAGTTAAGACTTCTTTTAAATTATATGTTCTGAGGCATAGAACCTCAAGCTTAGAAATCATTCAAGATATGAAACTAGTTTTTAGAGTCATTGTGGGTCAAACTGGTATTTTGGCATTCAGTGATGATTCTTTAGTAATAATGTAAAGAATTAAAAGATTAATTGTATAAGGCCTTTTCTTGATAAACTGTATTCTATTTGTGAAGTGGATTGTTGAAGGTGAATCATAAAATGGTTCAGTAGATCTTGAAGAGGAAAATGATAGAAAAATGAATTAGATTGTGAAATCCTGATATAATTCGTATATAAAATCATATAATTTCAGGATTTATCTGCTATTTATTCCACAGTGACAGCGAATGAGGTCATGTTCATGAATTAATGTGTTTGAAATTAGCCTTACTAAATGCATCACAGATGCACGCTGTCTTTTGGACTTCTCTGAAGGGTGTTTCAAGGATAGGGGTATTTTGATCATTTGAAAGGTGTTCTACCCTATTTGGACTCCATAGTGCTGCAGGATATGGGGATTGATCATAATGTTGGTGGATTAGTGGATTAGTTGAATTTGGACTATTGGTTCACTTGAACAGTGAACCGATGATTTTGTCATTGAGGTGTCATCTGTGTGCTAGACCCTTGCTGACAGGAGGAGAATATGGTTCTTTTTTTTCCCCTCCAGTACCAAGGTGAAAAGGTAAGAGTTGCCATCAGAAAGAGAAGCTTTATTTTCTAAATTTGTTCATTTCTTTCCTTGTGTTTGTGTGTTGATTAAAGGAAACATAGTTGCACTTCAAAAACAATGTTTCTAGACAATTTTGGGTAATTTTACTTGAGAAAAAATTAAAACAAGCAGGAAGGCTGGCAAATAATGTTTGACCTAGGAATAACTATCTTTAGAAAGAAGAATTTTATTAACACTTAAGGCTTTCATTTCGACTTTTAAATTTTAACTCTCTTAAAATTTCAAAAGTCTGAGCAGGTCATTCTTTGTGTCTGAAAGTGCAAACAAGTGTCAAAGTAGCACTTTTGAGTATTTTGTGGCTATTGAGTTAATTACATTAACAGCAATTTGGCTTTCCAATTAGTAACCGTATTGGATAAAGACTGCTTTCATTCCATGAGTTTAATAATCTTCTATAGCATGTGGAAGATCAAGCTTGAAAACTTCAATGCAAAGTACCTTGTAGTAAGTTGTTATGAAGTCTTGCAGTTTTCTTTCCAAGTGTTGGCTTGAAAGAAACTGTGAGAAGTAGTTTCTGTGACCTAGAAAATTAGACAAATCCTTTTTCTTCTTTGTCCAGTGTAGCTGGTCAATTTGTAGTCCTGGTGTTCCCAGTTTCATTGTGAAATTTCTTGTACCCTTTTTTTGTGTGTGTGCATGTGGCGTCAAACAAGCAAACAACTCACAAAATTTATGGACTAGATATTAAATTTTCCACTTCAGAAGCTTTGCATAAAACATTTTCAGATCTTTCATTCCTTGGCTTTCTGTCCCTTTTATACAGGGTGCAGACTGGATATTGAAGAATACTGTTAAAAATACTGTTCTACAGCTATCCAGGTCAATGTACATAGAGTATGTAAACACAGGGAAAATTTGAAATTTTCTCTAGTACTTTGCTTTTAATTACTATATCCATTAAAGACATCCATAAGGGGGGAAAAACTCTAATGTCAAAGACCACAAAATGTTCATATTAATAATATTCATACTTACAAAATACTTCTAATTCTTGACATTTAATGTAGATTTAACTTAGACTGAAACTAATACTTGAAGCTTGCTTTGTAAAGCTCAGATGGCTGTATAACCTTGTGTGATATAAATCTTTATGAACTAGGAAACTGAGGCCAGAAGGCCGACTTGCCAAGGTCAGAGCCCATAAGCAATACAAAAACAAAATCCAGGTTTTATGATTCCTGCTTTAAGCACTAGATATTTCCTTTCTGTAATAAAAAAAAAATGTTTAATGTTAGTGTGTTTACATAATGGGGATCTATCTGCTTAAGCTTTACATTGAACATATTTTTAAACTTCTGATATGTTATTGAAAACTTTTCAATGTCAGGGACTGGCAAACCACTATGCTGTGAATAGGTGAAGGCATGAATCTCTGATGCCAGCACATGGTAAATGATATTTTACTTCTAGTGCTGTGTCTTTGAAGGAAAGATTCTAGGAAGCTACTTATGTTTCAAAACAAGACAGTTCTGGTTTTACCCATTGAGCTACATGATCCATACACAGTTGAAATAATGAAATGTTTCACATTGTGGCAATGGCATTGCTCGTTTTATGCATAAGACTTGTAAAATTCAATCAAAATACAGAAGTTTTACTAATAACAGCTTTAAATGCTTTATTGTCTCCAAAGCTGCCAAGACTTTCAGGTTAGCTTTGTCCTCCAAGACAATGTAAGGTGATAAATATTTTCTCAATGTGAAAAGGCCTCATCTAGGGTATAGGTATATTTTGCCCCATGCTTCTGATTTGGATTCCAAACTGAGGAACTAGTCAAATCTTTGAAGACTTTAAATATTTATTTTGGATTAGGAAAAGATGATAGTCTCTATCTAAAGGATTGCTGTGTCTCAAAGTATGGAGTTGTTAGCTCTTGTCCAAGAGAAGTATTCACTTCCAAGCCTAGTGCTCTGAACACTTTTGCATTTAATAGACTTCAATGGCTGAGCTAAAGCCTGTGTTTGAATTTGTTTTTCTGGGCACCTTCCCTGTTTGCCTCTCAAATACCTTTTTGGGGTGAGAAAATGGATATGACTTCTTTCTGAATGCAAAACTGTTATTCAACAGGAGCCTTTGTTTTAGATCTATGTGCAAGTAGCATCTAAATGTAAGAAACTATTAAGGGGTCTTGTGTGGCAGATTTGTGTTGTTATGAACAGTGCATCTCCAGCATATTCATCCACTATTCTTTCTCCTAAGTGGTACTATTTTTAATGATTTTCTACCACCGAAACTACTGGGTGTTGTTGTGTATGTGTGAAGACTGTTAGTGTTATGTATGCTGAAGTACAAAGAGAGACAGCATGTTTATATCAGAAACTGGTAATGACTGGTTTATGAAAACAGTGTTTCTAGAGTGTCTTAATAGTTGCTGGTAAAGTGTAGCTATGGTTGTGCCCCTTAAACTGATGTTGTGGTTTTTTTTTTTAGCAACTGCTGGTGTAGACAGACATGAATGATGAATTAGGCCTTGAATAATAAAAAAAAAACCCTAAACTTCCTCTAATGCAGTATCTCCCAAAATTGCTTAATGGCAGATTCTGGCTGAAACAAAACACTAGACAGTGAAGGGGAAATATTGTTTCATTGTTTCATACAGCGATGAGAGTTGTGGATTATACATTTTGACTCTCCAGTCTCTCCTGTAACCACTGCCAAAACTTGCTATGCCTTGCATCAGAAGTAACACCCTAAGCCTGAAAGGATACTGTGCTGTGGCCTCCTTAGCCTTTCATATATTCCATAACTATTTAAATTTTTTAGGTTTTCCAACTAATTCAGTACTTTCTTACAGAAGCCTGTATGTACTAGAAACAGAATGAAATATATCAAATATCGCCTGCTATATGAAAGCTGTGTTCTTACTGATTACGGACCTTAAATTAAGAAAATGCTCTTCTGTTAGATACCTTTTGTGCATTAAAAGCATATAATAATAGGCCGTTTTGCATTTTTTCCTCTCCTTTTCTCTATTATTCACTTAAATGCTGAGCATGAAGCAGAAAAAGCTATAGAAAGTTGTATGTGGATGTGAACTGTGTAAGAGAAAGGTATCTCAATAGTTAATACTCTATAGTTGATGGAATAGTAAGTAGCAGAGGGAATATAATGTGGAAGGCTTTCTAGGTGGTTTCAGTTGTATGATACAAATCTAATATAAAAGAAGCTAATTTAATTTACTAAGCTTTTAGTGGAACTACTTTTTTGTTTTCTTCATAAGTTATAATTTAAAGTTCTTTAACACCTTTAAAATGTTTTCAGCAACAGTGAAGGTGTGTGATCCCTTCTTGATGTTAGTCAATTAGCTTTCTGCTACTTCACAGTTTGACTTCAACTCCCTGAGCAACAGCATATTAGGAACAAGAATAAAGAGCAGGTAGATTCCATACCATCCATTATTAGAATTAAAATGACAGAATAAACTAATTCCAAATTGCAAGGACAATTGCAATTCTGTCTCTGAATCTAAGCAAGAGAGCAAATAGATGGCTTATTTTCATTCATAATCTTCTGTGTGATTAATATGAATGGGAGCCCTGTTCTAAGTGGAAGAAATCCTGTTTAAATTCTTTGCTGATCAAAGTTTATTGCTCTTTTTGTGTACTGTGTGGTGAATTGTGGTGTGCCAGGTGACACAAGCTTTCTTGCATGGAGTCATCTTCCTTATTACCACATCTCAAAATGGGAATGGATTTGTGAGTGAGTATGTACAGACTGCTAATATTCTTGGTTTTATCTGTTTGAGGGCAAAATAAGGCTAGCTTCAGTTGCTGGACTTTCTAATCCATCTGACGTTTCATACTGAATAGTAGCCTTTGGCAGTGTCTTAAGATCTGATGGTTGTTTTCATTTTATAGTCTGACTATTTTAAGAGCAGCTAATGCTTATTTCAATAAGCGTAATATTTAAAAACAAAGGCAGAGGTAAAAACATTGTTTGCTCAGCCTCTAATGCATTCTTAACAAACATAAGAAAAGCATTGTTTTCTTAGTTAAAGATATTTTCATGTTAATTATTTTTGTTATAAAAGCCAATATTTAGTGTTTAACTGATAATGAATTTTCCTCTTGAAACGGGAGTAGAAAACACCAGTATCTTTATGAAACTTGTGGCATTACACCTCTGAGGGTAATAAACATACAGTGAAAAACATGGTCTGACTCAGTGTCAGTTGAATCTGTTTTTCCCTGCGGTGCGATCACCTTCTTATTTACGTTGACCGCGGTTTCGACGCCACCTGCGTGTGGATTTTAAAATCTGCTGGGTTGCAAGGGCGATCAACCTCTGCAGACGGGGCGGGCGCGGCAGGCAGCGAGCCGCTGCGCAGCCACCAGAGGGCAGCGTGAGCCCGGGCGGCTGCGGCCCCGCGCCTGCCCGCCGATGGATGGGTGCCCTCTGGTTCGTGCCACGCTTCTGCAGAGCCTAACCCAGCCCATAGATGTTACGCGCTCGGGAATAGCGTGGCAATATTGACATCTGTCACGTTAAACCTATATTCTATTTCTAGCTTCTAATAAAAATCCAGTTCAAATTCCTTAGCATTGAGAGGGTTCTCAAGTGTTAGCTCTATGTCCTTTTTAGGGAATGTGCTGGGATACTTTATTTAACTTGCTATATGTCATTGCTTCCCAAATGATTGCATCAGTGACTTTAAAATTAGGCGGAGTTTGAACTTTGCACGTTTAAAATGCACACATCAGCTTCATCGTGTGACAAACATTAAGTGCTGTGGTGAATGTGCTTGAGAGCTCCTCTTAGAGCTGTTCAGGGAGCCTTGTGACATAAACGATAAGATTCAAGGCCTGATTCCTTTGAAGCAATGAAAATTACTCATTTCCTCTCCACCCTCCTAGTTACTACTGGTGACTGTGGAGGCTTTCTTCTGTTGTGCAGATTGTCCTGCAGTACTGGGTTCTGTGGTCTTTTGTTGCTTGAACCAGAATACCACATGCTTGGATTCCTTAAATGGGTCTTATTTTTTGCCCATAAACTTTCATATTTCAGGACTTCAGCTAGCTGACCAGGCCCTGCTACGGTTCCCATCAGGCCTCTAGACAACTGACTATTGCGCACGCAAAAAGTATGAGCATTTGGGAGCCATCAGATTTACTGCACATGTGCAGGCCACATGGACAACACAAGTGCAGTGAGTCCTATGTTTCTCAGACATGTCACACTTGCTACACAGCATGTGCACATGCATAACTGCCCAGGAAGCCCCTGACAAGAAATACAGTGATGTTATGCATACCACACTATGTAATGTATCTTGAAATTAGCTCTAGAACACTCATTTTGCTTGCATGTTTTGTGAAGAAGGTATTGGAAGCTCAAAGCTGTCGAGGGAAGTGACTTTCTTTTACTTACCTCTCCCCAAGCAGCTGCCACAATCTTTGGTTTTTCTCCACCCTGCCTTTCTGCTGCTCCCAGAACTCATCCCTCCTAGACTGTAGGGGGCATTAAGGGTAGTATTGCAAGGTGGAGATAGTGGTGGAGTCGGTGAGGATATTGATGGCAGGTTCAAGAGAGAAGACAGCTACGAGCTGCTTAGCTGACAGCACTGCCTGAATGTAAATATACTCTGAACATCTATTCAGTAAATGTTCTTCCATACTAACAGAAAAAAATCATAACTACTTTTTTCTTACTTGAAAACAAATAGATAAAAGAAAAAAAATATATTAAGTAGTTTCCAAACTGGTGCAAAGATGTTCTAAATACAGTGAACTAATTTTCTGAGAGAAAGGACTATATTTCATATTGCAGAAACAGCAGGCAAGATTTAAATCCCTGCTGAGTAGACGGCACACCTTTGATAATAATCTTGTTTGTAAGGAGTTTTACATATATGGATATGCTGGTAGTTTCTAATATTTCAGGGAATAGTTTGGATAAAAACTGTGCAGCTTTAGATAGCTTCATAAGAATAATTTGCTTGTTTAAATTAGTTTAAAGACAAATAAGAAACACTTTATAGATTCAGCTTATTCCATAATCTGTTGTTTTGTGCTGTTTTGTGTAACACATGCTGTACTGACCTCTGCCAACTCGTACTGAGAGATGAATAGTGACTAGTTTGGCAGCTTCTACCAATTGCCAGGAGCTGGAAGCCATAGTAGATGTGTGAAGGAAAAACGGCAGAGTCATCACTCTTCTGCACAGTGGTATGTCTTGACAATATGTGACCATCTCCTTTTAAGAGCTATTTTACCTGGAATGTATGAAAACATGCCTCTTCGGTTCTTATAATAATTAATTTGTACTTCAAGGGTAGGGTTGACTTCTGGCTCATCTGTTTTTCTGCCATTTTGTCTGGTTCACTTGTCCTTTTCAGGGACACTTTGTTGTAAGGGATTAGCAGTGAAGCATGGATTATGCTGACTGCCGTGGATGATGGTGTGGAAGGCATTTTAGGGATTTTTTTTTTTTCAGCATTTCTTAGAATTTGAAGTTCATCATACCTAAATATTAGTAACTTAAAATAAAAATACCACCAAGCTATGATGTTTGCATTATCTATAATCATATTTACTTATTAACCAACAGCTTCTGTACTTCTGTCCTGAGGTGAGGGGTGTCTGCCTCTCCATACGGCCACCTTTGTAGCTGGGAAGATGCTTGTTAGTAAACTGGAATAGGGAGGGGTGGGGTGGTGGGGGAAATCGTTCTTTAGAATGATGTTGCCTGACTGCCAAGGTATTTTAGGTTCCAACAAAAGTATTTTCACTGCTTGAATGAGCTAAGGACATATACCTTCGGTCTGCCTGGAGGAGACTTCAGAGCTTTCAGAGTACTTTGTCTTCCTAAGCAGTATAATTTCTGTCTTGTCTGGCCTGAACCAGCTGTTCCTTGTTGAAGAGCTGATCTCTTGTAGACTAACACTTGATGGTGGGTGCTTGCCTCAGAATAGATAGTGATGAGTGTCAATGACATGCCCGGAGCTGTCTGGGCTTTTGCCCTCTCAAGAGCGTAAAGGAGTGGGATTATTGTTCCAGCTCCTACAGTTCTCACTGCTGCTTTGGGGACTGGAGGGGGGTTATTGTTGTGGCTTTGCCCCTTACTTCATCTGTTAGTGCTGGAGGTTAAAGGGATCTTCCTCTGCCTTTTGCTCCAGGAATCGTTTGTCTGGGGATTCAGACAGAATTACACACACCTTCACAAACTTCTAGCTTCTGTAGACTTGGGAGAATAGTATTTTCTAATCTTCTCTAAAGCAGCATAAAGCAGCCACTTAAAGGGGTGACAGCTGAGTCCCTCTGTGCACTTTCAAACTTTGTCATTCGTCACTGAGCCTTCGCTCGTTGGATACTGCTATTTAAGGACCACTTAACTGAGCTTTGAGTCTAGTCATGTAAGTGGCTCAAACTTAAGGTTTGGTGAAAATGGTTTCTATGTAAAAAAGAAATTTCTCATGTAAATAATTCTCTCTAAAATGAAAAAATCACTTTATTGCTTTTTTCAGCCAAAGATCAGGAGAGGTGAAGGTTAAACTGTGGTCTTGTGTGTGCTCTTTGGCAGATTTCTTTTCATAGGGAAATGCTCTATAGTGTCAAGTCTTTGCTTGCTAGGGAGGGCATCAGACAAGTAGCTGCTTTGCTGGCTATAAAGGGGGGACATTTCACTAGTTTGGGGAAAAAACAACTATCAAGGTGGGCAGGAATGCCTTAGGTAATTACAAATTTCAGTATTCAAAACATGAAGCAGATATTTCCAGAAATGAACAGGTATTGAACATGTGCTACTGCACACTGGAATGCCGTGTCCCTATCTTATGGTGAACATCTTACAGTGCTTTTTCCCCTACAAGCCCTTTGCTTAGAATGCTGGATTTTTATGTTTGGAGAAAGATGCTGAGAACATATTTTGACCACAACCTTGAGAACTCGAATCCTAATGTAACTTAGCCTTGTCAAATCCTTGGAGGGCTTGTGAGGGTTTCATGGTAATGCTGGCTGTGATCCTTGTTGAACTGTGAAAAGGAAAACTTTTCCCTACCGGCAGGAGCAGATCCTAGACTCCATAGTCATGGGCCCAAGCGTTTGTGATGTAGATGAAGAACAGATTATCCGTGTTCCCGAGTACCTAAGCGTAAACATGCCTTTTTGAACTGGCTGTAAGTGTGCTAAATAAGGAACTGTGCATTTTGAAGCAGCCTGCTTGGTCTCATCTCCCGAGAACGTTGCCGAAGTTCAGTTTAGCGCTGAATTTGGGAGCTTGGAGCGCAGCGACCGCATCGAGGTGCGGAGGCGGGGATGCTCGGGGCGGGAAGGTGAGTGCGACTGGCTCGGCAGGAGCCCGGCGGGCGGTGAACCTCCGCCTGCCGCCGCCAGAGGGTACTCGGGGAGCGGGAACGCGGGAAACAAAAGGAGGTGAATTCCCTTCGGAGGGGAAACTTGAGCCGGTTTCACGCCGGAGCGCCGGTTCCCGTGCCGCGGCCCCCGCATTCCTCCCCAAAACCCCGACCGGGGGAGGGGGCGGGCTCGCCCCGACGAGGGGAACGGCGTCCCGGCGGCGGGCGCGGGAGGAAGGGGCTGCGGGGCGCGGGGGGGCCGCTCCGCCGGGGCCAGCGCGGCCCCCAAACTTTCACCCTCCCTCCGCTCCGAAAGTTCAGCAGTTTGGTGACGTCAGGGCGGGCGCAGCCAATGGGGGCGGCGGGTGATATTTTGGGAGGGGGGAGGGGTGGCACCGCGCGGCGGGCGCTCGCTCGCCCGGCTGCCATGCACAGTGAATGGAGAGCGGGCGGCCGGCAGCGCCCGCACCTCCGCCCCGTCCGCCTCCCCTCGCCGCCTCCCGGTCCCGGCTCCGCGGGGGTGCGGGCCCGCGGCGACACCAGCAGCAGCAGCGGCCGAGCAGGCGGGAGGGAGCGAGCGCCTGAGGAGCTTGCAGCGGGGTCGCTTTGAATTCCCGGTCGTCTCCTCGGCCGGTTACCTGCCTGGCCCAGGTGGGGCGATGCGGAGCGGAGGAGGCTTCTTGGGAGATTGCCGCCGCTTCTGATGGATGTTTTGTGTGTGTTTACCTCCGCTCCCCGTTTTTCTTTCATCTGAGGACGCATCTGGCTCAAGCTCTGTTAAACTATCTGCCTTCTGGTACCGTTCGTAGATAACAGAAAGAAACCTGAGCCTGACAGGCAATTCCCCACCTTCTTCCACCTAACGTAACCTTTTCAGGCGCCTTTGAAGGTTTGCTGGTGCTCCGGCGATGATGGCAGTGGTGGGTTCCCTTGGGCTGTACTAAGAGCCTCTTGTTTTCTTTTCCCTTTCTTCTTAGAGGCATTTCATCTTTAAGGGCCGGCTGCTTGCGCACACTTATACCCACCGAAGTGATCAAGAAACCATGTTGTCTGGTGGAAGAAGTGCGTTTCTGTACCTTGGAATGATCTTGAGCTTTTGGAGCTCTGTGACTTGGATGCCTGTTGGAGGATGCCCGCATAAATGTACCTGTATTGCTTCCAACGTGGATTGTCATGGACTGGGACTCAAAACTGTACCAAGGGATATTCCCAGGAATGCGGAGAGACTGTAAGTAAAAACCGTTAAGGGCTCCTTGAGTACTTGTAGAAGCACCTGGGATGAGTTTCTCAACACCTGCCTAGCAGTGCTGAGTACATATGAACAGCAGTTTCAGTGATCAAACGCGGATTAATGTTTTCAGGAGGGAAGGGGAGGAGCTTTTCAGAAGTTACAGCTATCCTGCTGCTGTTCTTGCTTTTTAGAAAAAAAATTGGTTTCAGAGTTTCTTTTTTTTTTTTTTTCATTTTCAGTTATCTGAGTTAATGGAGTTCAGAGCTCTACCTGGAGTGCTCCCAGCAATAATCACTGTCAATGCAAACACCAATTTAATATGCAGTTAGAAACCTGGATGTTTTCACCTGGTGGCTGGTCGCGGTTTCTCCTTACTTTCTCAGCATGGTGACTTCATCACCATGGAAAAATCGACTACTGCCATAAACTAATTAAAATGGATAAGAAGTCACATTAAAGCAGCCTCTGATTTCGGTCTTAAACTGCTGGGGCAAAGCTGGCTATTTCATTTTTAATCTACTTCAGGGGTTATGATAGTAGTGTAATGTTGCACTGTGCTTCCATCTTCAGCGCAAGAGAATGTAAGAATGTGTTCATAATAGATCTTCCGTGTCGTAAGTTCTCAGGAGTTTTTTAGTTTGCTTTTTTCACTTGCTTAACAAGTTTCTGAGGAGAAAGCTGAAAACAAACTTCAGTTCTCTGATACAGCATTGGCACTTGCTTGGTGCAGAGGACGGCATCTCTGGCGCTCCTTAATGCATAGCATATGGCATATTTCAGAGTTTGCCTGGTGCTAGATATGAAGATGTCCGAAATGGGATGTTAAACAGTGCTTCAGTGGGACTCTGCGCTGAGCTCCACAGATGACCTCAGGAAAGTGCAGTTAGTAGTGCCTTATGTGGATTAGCTGATAATCTAAAATGTTTTTGAACTTGTAAGCAAATGCTGTAGGTTGTATGGCCGGACTTCCTGTTTTATTTCCTTCTGGGATATAGAGTTGGGGAAACTTCAGACTCTCAAGCAATTTTTCCTCCAAGAAAGTAAGTTAGATGAGGTTACAGAACAAAGAAGGTTTTTGTGCATAGAGTCTTCTTAAAGGCTAACTTCTGTCCCAGAATTAAATTTTATATCATCCTTGAATGTTTCTGTATGCATTTTATAGTGCTGAGAGCTCTTAAATGATAGCAATATGCAGATTTGTTACTAGACTATTCCACCATCTTTAACATTTTGTGGCCATATCAGCCTTCCTTTTAACCCCAGCTGTGTGAACAATAGTTTTCAGATGTCAATGTTATAGAAAGTGTAACTTCTGTGCATGAAACTGTGTACTTTCTAAAATTGATGGGTAGCAACCTGGCAGTTTAGAGAGAGGAAAAAAAAATCAAAACAACAAGCCCCACAACAAATCCCTGCCAAAGTAGTATACTAAACCAGTCAGAGTAAGTATGTCTGGTAACACAGATGTTTTCTGTGCTTTATTGGTGAGGTGTGTTTGCATGGTTTTAAGAGTCAAGGGCTAGAATTAAACTTTTAAATTTCAGGATAAAATGATTCACAAATGCAATGTTAGTTGGCCACCTGAGAAGAATTTTAAAATGGTAATTTGTTATTGCCTAAGTTTTAGGGGAACTGAATTCAATTTATCACTGGTGTTATTTGTGAGAACGTACTTAGTAGAGATGTTAACTTTCTTTGCCTTCTGTAAGGCACCAAGCTGAAAGAGTAGCTTTCTGGGCCTTGGTATGTTAGGTGTTTAAAAAGTATGAAAGAGTATAATCATTGCACTTGGTCTTAATAATTTTTAGTGTTATTGACAGTTTAAAATTTTAGCTTAATGGCTGCTTGAAGAACAGTAGTAGCTAATTCACAATACTCAGTTTGAATATTTAAGCTCAGAGATGTTATTACTGATAAATACAAAATGTAGCTGTGTTGGATGTTTTGTTTCTTCAGTTTTTCAAAATAGTGTATTATTAGAGCATCCAGTAGATGAAACCTTCTGGAAATAGCATACAGAGGATCACGTACTAACACATTATTCCTTATTTTTAAATACAGTCTTTTTATTCTGTTAGTCCATCGTGAGCCTGTCACTGTTTTTAGTGCTCACTGTCTTCACTACGGCTGTATTTTAAAGCTTGTATCAATTCTTTCAAATCTAGAATTCTTTCAAATCTATGTTTCTACTAATTGCTCTAACTTGAATTTGCTACTAATGTAAGCAATAGAGAGAAAAAGATCTTATATTCCCCCTCCCCCCCCGAGTCTAAATTCTGCTCACAAGTGAAACATCAGTCAGCCACTGGATATATCGGAGTATCTCACTTTTCTCTGTGGTCCGCGGCAACCTGTAACTATTTATGACATAACACTGGGTTGATGTGTAGTCTTTAACTAGTTTGTTTAGCTTGTAAATAAACCCAAACAGATTATATCTGAAATGACAAAGGTATTTTTAATCTCAGAGAAATGTTTGTATGTTGGGAAAATAGCTTTAACAGGTTTCTTGATGGCCACACACCAAGTGACTTTTTGGACTCTTAAGCTGTGAAAGGGTCTCTACTTCTTTCTGCATTCTTTTGAGCTAAAATTTCCACATACCTGTTCCAGTTGGAAACTTTTTGCTTTAATTAATAAGAGATCTAGTGGCACCACTTAAAATATTTTGCTGCTAAGCTTTTAGAGTTATGTTTGTACAAATGTTACAGAATGTTTGGGCTAGTGGAGCCAAGTTAAATATTATTTAAATTTGTGTTAATATGAAACCCAAGGAGAACTGAAAATATAACACTAAGGAAAAAATAGGAAATCTCTTCAGGGGGAAAAAAGATCTCTTGTTGAGTAGTTGTTTTAAAGGAACTAGTGATCATCTCCTGATATCCTGAGAAATGGGCATCACTAAAGCTTTTTACAGATCACTGATTCTTCTTGTTATCAAGAAGATATCATGTAGATGCATGGTTTTGTTCCTTTTTTTTTTTTTAATGCTTTGAAGGGGCAGTTTTTGTAAACAGTTGTACCTGTGATTTCTGTCTTGAGGGGAATCCACAGATTAACCAGTTATCATGGAAAGAGAGCTAAAAACAGAGCTAATACTCCTTAAACTTTAGCTAAAACAGAGCTAAACTTTGTTTTGGGCACAAATCCATCTTTAATAGTAGCTTTATAAATATAGCAGGCAGTATTAGGTTTGTGTAGCAGTTTACCTTGTTATTACATTCCACGATGGTCTTCTAATTGTGTGGTATAGACTGAAGCTTTTGCTTAGTTAAGTTTTGTGAAGAGCTAAAAAGTGGTGAATGTTGTATACTAATACATAAAGACATGATTCAGTCTGGAGATAATAAGTGGTGGAAAAAATATTTCTCACTTCCAAGGAGTAGCTTCCATTTCCCTTTGTTCTAGAGAAGGAACCCACAGAATAGTCATCTCTCGCAGGAGAGAGACATGAAATTAGGTGTAAGGCTTTTCCACAAATTGCAAGATGTGGTGCTCTGAGCAGGGTGGTATAACTGACCTTGTGGCTTGCTGTTAGTATTTACTGATGCATTCTACGTTTGCTAGGTGACTTAACATCCTACCAAATAATTAAAGTTTATAGATCTTTTGTGTTGTGGAGAAAACTAATAATTTAATAGTTAACTCTTGGGGGTGGGCTCAGCGATTGTTTTATTTAAGCTAAGCAACTGATGAGATGTTTTGTGCTAATAACGGAAGCAGAAGTTAAGTAAATACATCTATAAAAAATCCTGAATCTTTTACCCTTTCTGAGAAGTTCCTTAGGACTGCTTCATCAAGCTCCTAATCAGAGTTTGCTTAGCAGTGCTTCAGTTCTTAAAAGTGATTATTTATCCAATTTTCTTCAGTGGAAGTGTCTTCTATATATGTAAAATACTATACATGTGGCTTTTTATAACACTTAATAATGCTGATAGTCAAGTTTAGTTTGAGATGATGTGTAAATGCAGTGAGCAGATCAAAGCCACCTGCTTGACAGTTGTATTCTTCAGCTCTGAAAGGAAAAGTGATATGGAGAAGCTGCTCGGAAGACTTCTGGGTCAGTATCTGCTTTCTGTTTGAATCTGAAGCATTGAGCCTTTGTATTTTCCTTCCATTCATGTCTTGTTCTCTCCCTGTCTGTTATCAGCTCATTATATATGTATAAAAGTTTCTTTGGAGACTTCAGCCATATTTGGGTTCTTGGTGAATTTATACTTGGTGGCTTAGAATCTTGTTTAATTGATAGCTCTCCTGTGCTAATTGTTGTTTTGTCTTTGAAGGATTCTCTACCTTGCTAAATTGATACAGCTTGCAAGACTAATCTGTTCTGTGCTTTGTCTGAGTAGCTAAATATGAGTGTGTCCACATTTAGGTGCAATTTAGAAGCTTAGTCATCTGCTTACTCTGGAGTTTTTATGTGGTCTGGGGTTTCTCTTATACAAATATATTATTATGGTGTTTTTGGCCTAGGTGAATGTAGCTGCTGAAGTTGCACTGGCTTGTAATAAGTATTCAACTTCCTCAATTTTGTCTCCAAATTAAATCAAAGCTCCTGTCTTGAATGCTTCCATATTACTGCAGAATGCAAACACATGCAAATATAATTATATTGACTCTTACATTGACACTCTATTTTTCTAGAACTTTTCCCACTAGGGGTTACTGTTAATTTGTTTGGCTAGTAATGGTCTCCAAAACCCTGCATGTAGCCTTTTGTGTGTGTGTTTTGGTTTTTTTTCCCCCTTGGGTCATGTGTCAATAACTAGACATACATGGCTTTGGCTTCGAAAGTCTTGCTCTCAGAGGTACTGATCCTAGGAAAACCTGACTAAATTACTTAATTTAAATTGGGTACTTCCCTTTACTAACTTAACACTGACTACTTTTGCTTGATTGGACATTGACATGCGCTTGTATAGGATCAGAGTCTTGCACTGTTAAATTTGTTACCTTGTTTTGAAGTGATGGGAACAGGAAGGAGGATGAAACTAGCTATTGCAATTTGGCAGCTACAGAAGCAAATAGTGGCCACTGTCATGTTGTCTGTATTTGCACAAATTTGGATTAGATTCTGAGATCAAAGGGTTCAGACTACTTCAGATTTTTTTAATGAGTTGCTCTGAGACTATTCACTTTTTCCATAGTCTTACTTTTGCAGCTGAGTATTGATTCAAGCAAAAGAATTAGGTGAAAGGGAAGTTGCCCCTCTAAAGAGCAGTTGTCTTTCAGGAAGTCCTAAAATACAGATGAGGAGTATTGCTTTTTTCCCCTATGCAATTTGTGTGCAGATGAGTTTGGGGAGGTGTGTGCCAAAGTTGGTATAGCTTACCTGTATAGATGGATTGTGAGGCTAAAAATAAGTAAATCCTAATACTCGTTTACTTGTCCAGCACGCTGTATGAGAATCCTTATGTTGTACACTGGCTGTCACTTGTAAGTTCATTGTGATGAAGTCATTTCACCTTCACAGTAAGTAGTATCAGTAATCTTTTGGAATGTCACTGCCAAACTTTTTTTTTTTGGAGTTCATGCGTTTCTAGTTACGTTTAAAACAAAAATAATGTCTACTGCATGGACATTAACATCTGATATTTGTTGTCTGCATTTCAGTAGTATCTGAGATATTCCTCAGCTTCAACAGAGCAGAAAGAAAATGGTTTTCACACAGAAATATCACAAGATGCTTGGGGAGTTAAAAGGATGATAGGGGAAAAGAACTTGACTCTAATAAGCATGTTCAGTGAGTAAGCTTCAGTTATTGTATGTTAAGAATTGAGCTTGTTTACTGAAGAAACTGTTCAGAAGACTTAAATCAGGATGTGTTCCCTCCCAGGAACTAGTACCTCAAATGACTTGAAGCCTAATTTTTCTAGAACTCTTGATATAGTTCTTGGGGTGCCCACAGTGCTTGTTTTTCTTTGACTGCCTGTTGCTGCAGCTGATCTTTTAAAATGAATAGCTTTTTGTCTGGTGATGGTCTAGTGGGATCCATTTTTCCTTCATTAGAAGATTTAATTATTCCTGAACAAAGATGGAGAATAAAAGGCATTGGTTAATATTGTAGTTATGTTGGCTTATACTTGATTCACTGGAAATTAATGGAAAACTTTTTCTTTGAGTTCAAAGTTGAAATGT